>NC_012875.2:38898951-39198951 GCF_000003195.3 Sorghum bicolor
ACGCCAGCCGGTGTTAAGGACCCTTTAGCACCGGTTCCAGCCACGGTCCGTGCTAAAGGGTCCGCCCCTATTTAAGTCATGGGCGCCCTGGATCTGAGCAGTTCTTCGTCTTTGTCGAGTTCATCGTCTCCAGCGCCGCCGCCCGTTCATCTGCCCGCGCGCGACCTCGCCGATCTCTAGCGCCGCCGTCTCCAGAGCCGCCGCGGCCATCTCCGGCCACCAGCGCCGCCGCCGCCGCGGGCACCATCTCCAGCATCGCCGCGCCGTCTGCAGCGCCGGCCGCCAGCATCTCCGGCCACCGATCGATCGAACTTCCGGCCGCGTCTCAGATCTACATCCTCTACGTATACACTAAATCGATCTCCAACAGTTTATATATATAATCTGCAGAATGATGAATGAATGTATATTAGTTTTTAGTATAATATATATATATATATAATCTGCAGAATGAATGAATGTATATTAGTTTTTAGTATATTATATATATATATATATATTAGTTTTTAATTAGTATATTAGTATAAGTGTAGTGTTGACCTGTTATTATAAATTATATTATGCCAGTATATATTTGTAATATATTAATATTATTCTTGTATTATTATGTAGTATTATTTTTTTAGTATATTATTTGTAGTATTATTTTTTAGTATATATTTGTAGTATATTATTCATGTATTATTCTTGTATCATATTTTATTTTCTAGTGTTTTGTATATATTATTGTTTGTACTATTATTCTAGTATTATTGTTTTAGTATATTATTCTAGTGTATTACTAGGCTTAAGATTCTAGTATTATTTTTTAGAGCACTCCAACACTTTCATTATTCTTGTAGTATTCTTGTAATATATATTCTTGTAGTATTTTTAGTATATATTTGTAGTATATTATTCTTGTATTATTCTTGTATCATATTTTATTTTCTATTGTGTTGTATATATTATTGTTTGTACTATTATTCTAGTATTGTTTTTTATATATTATTCTAGTGTATTACTTGGCTTAAAAGATTCTAGTATTGTTTTTAGAGCACTCCAACACTTTCATTTGTAGTAGTATATAAGTCTCTATTATATATTCTAGTAGTGTTTTGTGTATATTATTGTTTGTACTATTATTCTAGTATTGTTTTTAGTATATTATTCTAGTGTATTTCTTATCTTATATATATATATATTGGTTGTAGACATAGAAATGGCTGAACGTCCTCATGATGATCCTGATTATATGGAACCTGCCATTCAAAATATGATCGACGACGGTAGTCAGTACTTTATTGATTACCACGAGATCATGCAAGGCAATCCGACTGAGCAACAAGAGGGCAATGCCCCTGAGCAACAAGAGGGCAATGCGCCTGAGCAACAACTTGTCGTGCAACAAGAAGAAAATACTGGCGAGGTATATGTAAATGTAAACATATATAATTAATGCATCTCTTACATTAGGTTTTAGACTTATTACTTGGTTATTAATTTAGTATTTTTGTTTCTATATCTACGTGTAGCCTTCTGGATCGACCTCTACGGGGAGAAGCGTACCTCCACGAGGGCCAAAGAAGCCGTTGGAGGGCTGCTATGTAATCTCTGAGTTTGATATAGCTACAGGCAGACCACTTGGTGAACATGCAAATAAATATGTTAGTCACTGTGGATATCTTGTGAGAGATCAAATACCGATCAGTGCTCGTGAATGGAGAGAGAATCGAGGTGCTCCTGAGATTAGTTTTGTCTCTGATCGTGACAAGGAGTTAGTTTAGAAAGCCGTCACAGACGTTTTCACCTTCGACACCAACGATGAAGAGTTGAAGGTGCGAATTTATGACTGGACTATGAAGAAGATAGCAGTACTCTTCCTGAATTGGAAGAAGACTTTGTACAATAAATATGTCAAGAAAAACGAGACTCCAAATTTCAACCTCAAGCAATACGTAAAGCTGAGGGCCTTCTGGGATGACTTTGTGCAGTACAAAACATCAGAAGAGGGCGAGGAACGAGCCATTAGAAACAAAGAGAATGCAAGTAAAAAGACATACCACCATCATATGGGATCAGGTGGTTATAAGAGTGCTGTTCCCAAGTGGGACCGAATGGAACAGGAGATGCTTGCTAGGGGGGTCACACCCGAGACAATAGCAAAGAATTGGAGCGAGCGCTCCAAGCATTGGTTCTACGGTCATGGGGGAAGCGTGGACCCAGACACCGGGGCGCTAGTTTGGGGCCAAGAAATCTCTAGAGCAGCAGAGAGACTAGTCCGTGCACGAGAGGCGGTTCAGTCTGGTGAGTTCAGGCCTAACAGGGAGAAGGATGAACTCACCTATGCGCTTGAAAATCCTGAGCACGGTGGGCGTACGAGAGGCTATGGGGCAGTTCCGTGGCTGCAATCATTCCAAGCCGATCAAGATACCTACAGAAGCCGCTAGAGAAAGAAGGATGAGGAGACAGAGCGGATCCGCCGCCTAGAAGCTTTTGTTCTGCAGTCAGAAGAGCGCGAGAAAGCTCGTGAAGAATGGATGCAGGCAGAGATTCAAAGGCAAGTACAAGCAGCACTTAGTCAAATGATGAAAGGGCAAGGTACATCACAGCCTGAGGTCAATGTTAGCCCCCCTAGGCCAGTTGAAAAGCAGCTGCGCATCCACGGAAGTACCAACCATTTAGGATGTCACAGAGGCTTTTACTACCTGTGAGCTGCATGTACCAGATGGGAATGCAAGCAAAAAGGTGGCTATCGCTGTTGTCAACCCTATTGTCGGCGTCTAGACTCGCGGTCTAGGCACTAACAAGTATAAGTCTGCGTGACTGACCAAGCTTGGATGGTGATGCAAGTGAGACACAGAGGGTTTATACTGGTTCGGGCCAAGAATGCCCTACGTCCAGTGTGGCTGTGGATTCTGTATAACCTTGCACCCAAAGGTGCTTGCAGTAGGGGGTACAAGCTGGTTGCGAGAGAGGGCTAAGTCCCAGGTCTCGGCTTGGTGTGGACAGAGTGCGGGCTGCTGCTCTGTGAAAGAGTGTTGTGTGTGTGAACCTTCTGAACTTATTCTTAGTTATGAACCCCGGCTCCCCTTTTATAGCCTCAAGGGAAGGCCAGGTATTTACATGAGTAGATGTCTTTTATTGAATGGTGAAACCACAGTCCCGACCCTGTTGAGGCTGGTCCTTCTCGTCCTTGAGGGATGATTGACGGCATGGCTGTTCCTGTAGAGGGTTACCGAGCCCTGTAGGGGTCGCGGGGGTCGGATCGCCAGCACTGCTGCACATCCCGTCAATAGTGGGAAAAGACCCCAAACAGTGGTGCTGATTTTACCTCTCCCATTCCCTTTTTACTGTGCGACAGTACGCTGCAGCGAAAGAGGTAAGGATGTACAGTGACAGAGGTAAGGCCACAGTGACCAGGGTGGTTGGAATAGTTATCGCCTTGCCCTGCCGCGGTATGGAAGCCGTCGCGTCTGTCATGTCGTTGGTACGGGCGCCGTGCGGTGGAAGTCTTGCTGCCCAGGCGGAGTGGGGTCCGGCGCCCGAGCCTGGACGGGGTCGGGCGAGTCGGAAACTGCGTCCGAGGCCCTGAGGGGTCGGGCGAGTCGGAACTTGCGTCCGAGGCCCTGAGGGGTCGGGCGAGTCGGAACTTGCGTCCGATGCCCGGAGGGGTCGGGCGAGTCGGACCTTGCGTCCGAGGCCCTGAGGGGTCGGGCGAGTCGGAACTTGCGTTCGAGGCCCTGAGTGGTCTGGCTAGTCGGAACTTGCGTCCGAGGCCCTGATGATTGTGGTTAGTACGTTTCTTTGCGTTTTTTCATTGCTCTGATTTGGGTATCCCTTATTATGGTACCCAACAGTAGCCCCCGAGCGTCTGAAGGGGTGAGGTCACCTCTTTAGAGGTTCTTATTCCTTCAAAGGCTTTCAACCCTTAACATCTTTAGTCTAGAGTGTTTTAAGGGATAGGTTGCGTGTTCTTTACACGTAGTGTCTGTTCCCATGGTGCGAGGAAGCCCCCGAGCCCTTTCCCCGCGAGGGTCGATCAGGTTCTTTCTCGTCTTGTAATTACGTCCCTCATTCTTCCTTTCGCTCGGAGGAGGGGTGGGTCGTGCCGTACTACCCTCGTTGGGCGAGTGACGACGCTTCCCGGGAGCTACAGGCGGGTAGATCCGAGTGGATGTCCGAGTCCCGTTCGATAGGGGTCGGCTAGTGGCCTTATGGGCACATCTCAAAAAGTACCCGAGGGCAGTCACGGTGGATGTCGGAACCGTTCGTTAGGTTCCGAGGGCTCGATGCCTCCCTCGATGGGATCCCACTCGCGTGACACCCGCATGGGTCTCGGATATGACTTGCAAAGATGCGCCGACTCCCTATTGGGCTCGGACCTTGGCCTCTATTGTGCTCATCTCCAGTCATCCCTCGCTCAGTCATCCTGAGGCGACTGTTCGAACCTGTATCGCAGGTCAGTCTCGCAACCTCTGTAACGTAGGTGGCCATGGCCTGGGGATTTTGGGCCTCGAAAGACTTTTTCAGACTCGTTTTGTAGTGTTGGGGGTCGGGCGAGACGGAATCTACGCCCGACGGGAGACCACCTTGCATCTTCAGCTCGGGGTCTTGATGGGCTCGGGCGAGACGGAAAACTGTGCCTAACGGTGACCTTCCTGCGACGCTTGGTCAGCGGGGGGTCGGGCGCCGCGTCCCCCGGAAGGAACCGCCCTGACATAACTTTTCAGGGCGCTTCTTTTGAGGCGCGGCGCGCGGGGACTCGAAACGGCCGTGCCGTCTCGCCCCGGCCGGATGGGACGTTTCGCCTGCGAAATTAATGCGCGCGTGCGGCGGGCGTGGGAATCAAAGGGAGTTTGGCGCTTCGAATTTTTCACCTGGTGGGGAGTGGACGACGGTTGCCTTCCTCCCTCTTGGCCTTCTTCGCAGGGGGCGCGGTCGTGGCGTTCCCCTTCTATAAAAGCGGCCGCTGGGGGCTTGGCTTCTTTCTTCTCGCTCCTGCGCCACAAAGCCCTTGCCTCGTGTCCCTTCATCTGCCGCCATCTCTTCCACCTCCATCGCGCAGACTTTCCTCTTCCTCCCGGAGCCATGGCCGGCGTCGAGGCGTGGCCGCCCAGCAATGTGACCAAGTCCGCGCTGGAGGCGCGCGTGAGGGCCGGGATTCTCTGCCCTCTCAAGGACGTTGGTTTCCCGAAATGGATCGTTCCTTCGGCGAACGACAGGGAGCCAAACCCGCCGCCGGGCTATGTGGTTTGCTTCCTGTCGTTCTTAGACCGGGGGTTCGGGGTCCCAGCCGGTCGTCTGATCCGGGCCATCCTCCACTACTACGAGGTGGAGTTACACAACCTGAACCCAAACTCGGTGATGCAGGCCGCCGTCTTCACCACGGTTTGTGAGGGATTCCTGGGGGTTCCAGTCAACTGGAATCTCTGGCTTCATCTCTTCAAGGCGGACATGTCGGCCCGCTACGTGGGCAAGGAGAAGATCCCCCTGCGAGCTGGTGGCTGCACGCTGCAGCTCCGCCAGCAACGGTACGGGCTGTACATTTGGAGTTCGATGCCCTCGTCGAACCGGGGGTGGCAGAGCGGGTGGTTCTACCTCCGGAACGACGGCGACCTGCTGCCGAAGTACACCGGGAAGATGGTGACGGAGGTTCCCATGAAGTGGGTGCGGGGTGCTCCGGCCGAGGAGCAGAAGAAGCTCGGCCCGATTCTTGCGGGGCTTCAGAAGTTGCGGGAGGCCCGAGTCACTGCGGCCATGGTGGCAATAGCGTTCCATAAGAGGAGCCTGCTTCCGCTGGCGCAGCGCCGGGTGCCCATGTTCGGGATGACCCGGGACGCCCCTTGGGAAGGGACGAAGATGTTAGCCGAGCCGATATCGGCCTCGGACATCACCGCCCGGGTCGAGAAGACCACGCATTCGGAGTTGAAGAACTCTCAGGTGGTGCCGATGTGCCCTGAAAAGGGCTACATTTCCTTGGTAAGAAGGTGTTCTTTATTTCGATCTCTTGCTCCCGTTTTTTCTTTCGCCTGATTCCCTGTTGATCTGCCTGCTCCACAGGGGATCGGGGCCGTCAAGGATTCCCCGCCCCCTGTCCCGGAGGACAAAGAGATCCGGGCCAAGAACAGGGCCCGGAATGAGGAACAGAAAAAGGTGAAGGAGGACAAGAAGGCAAAGGCGACGCGGAAAGCTCAACGGCGGGAGATTTCCGCCAAAAATCGCCGAGAAGCCGAGAAGGCGGGGGTCGCCCCGCCTCCGTCTCCCGAGACTTCGGTCTCGGAGATAGAGGGCGGAGGAGACAACACCGACTGGCTCGACGAGCTGGCGGAGGAGGATGACGTTATCCCTCCTGCCGGCGGGGGGACGAGGCCCCTGAGGGGTCGAAGGCCCGAGGGGGGTCGGAGGCGCCGGGGGGCGGACATAATGCCCCCCACATCATTGTGGATGATGAGGACAGCGCCCCTCGTGAGGGTTCATCCCCGGTGGGTCCTCAAGAAGGGGAGAAGGCGTCGGGGGTCGGATCCGAGGCGCCGCCTCAACCGGTAATGCCAGAGATTCTGGCCGAGCCCGCCCCAGCGTCCGGGGCGGGAAGCGGTGCCTTGGTGGAGGCGTCGCAGGCTGAGACCACCGTGGTGTCCCCTGCGCCGTCGGCGGGCGAGGCAGGATTCGGCCCGGCGGCCCCTGGCGCCGCGGGAGGCCCCCTAGGAGCTCCGAGCTCCCAGAAGAAGTCTGCTCCCCGAGCGAGGTATGTATAGGATTTCTGATTTCTCTGCTGATTTTTTGTTTTTCTCTTTCTTCTGATTTGGAGTTACTCTTCCAGCCGCAAGCAAAAAGCGCCTTCGGTGGCGCTGGCCCCCCTGAAGGCTGTGAAGAGGGGGGCTCAGTCGACTCCTGGGTCGGCTAGGCCTGTGTCGCCGCCGCCTCCGGGCTACGAGGAGGCAGGGCGCCACCAAGGGCAGGACACGGGGGCGCCGAGACCCCAAGGACCGGAGGAGACGGCCCTTGCCTCCGGGGCCGCGCCCCGCCTGAGGATGCTGATCTGGGAGGTGCGGTCCGACCCGCACATGCTGAGGAGGGCCGAGCCATCGTGGCGTCCAGCGCGGCGCCCGAGGCCCTTGCGGCAGGAAGGGAGGAAGACGCCGGATGGGGCAAGAGCCCCGTAATCTGGCCCAACCTTGGCGATGCCGAGGGGGGAGCCAGATTCGTTCTGGATGACCCGTCAGAGAATTACCTCTGGCAGGGTCTAGACGCGTGTGGGCGTGCCGGTGTCGAGGCCCTCAACCGAGCCTCTCAGCTCGTGGCTCGTGACATGTTCAATCTGGCTCAGGTAAGATTTTTACCCGTGTTGTGAAGTAGTTTTGTCCTTGCTTTTGTGATACTAACTCCCTGTGTGACTTTCGATCTTATAGGCACTCAAGGCCACCTCCCTGGAGAAGTCAGTATTTCTCCATCGGGAAAGGGATGCCAGGGCGTCCTTTGAGAACGAGAGGGCCGCCAGGGAGGCGGCAGAGGGAGAGCTCGCGAAGGAGTGCGAGATTTCTGCCGAGCTTCGGCAGAAGTGCTCGGCACTGGCCACCGAGGCTCGGGAGGCCTGGGACAAGGTCGCCCCCTTGGAGGAGAGGATTGGGGCCCTTGCCCGGGAATCTGAGGCGCAGAAGGCGGTGGCTGAGGGGTACAAGGGTGAGGTCGCTCGGCTTGAGGCTTTGCTCGCCGAAAGGGACCTTGCCCTGAACCAAGCTCAGACCGACCTATCCGGGGCTCTGAGCCAGGTGTCCCGCTGGCATCAGAGCTCGGCGGAGCACGAGAAGCGTGCCGAGGGTAAGATTTGCGCCCTTTACTTTGGACTCCTTTATACTTTTGAGTTAGCTTTTCCTGACTTTTTGTTTTTTACTCTGTTTTTCGACAGAGTTAGAGAGGAAGGTGGTCGAGGCAACCTCTGCTGCCGAGACCCTGCAAAGGTCCCTTGACGCCGAGGCTTCAGACCGCTCGGCTCTTGAAGTCGTGGTCACCTCGGCGTGCGAGGGGCTCGGGGTATCGGCGTCGGGGTCGTCGCTGCGGAGTCGGGTCGAAGCCCTTTACTCCCGGGCCGGGGAGAGGATGAGGGAGGCGCTCCACGCCGGGGTGAAGAAGGCCCTAGCGGTGGTGAGCTCTCACTATGCCGGCATTGATTTGCCGGCAGTCTGTGAGGGCGCCGGCATTGATTTGCCGGCAGTCTGTGAGGGCTACGTTCTCCCGGACGATGAGACTGAGGCCCAGGAGGAGGTGCAGAGGCTTGAAGATGCCGTGGCTGCCCCCGGAGATGCCTTGGCCACCTTTTTCGATGACGAGGTGGAGCTTCCGCCCCTTGGGGCTCGAGGACCTGAGTAGACAGGACAGCAGGACCCTTAGGTTTCTTTTCTTTTTGTGGGTGTTGAGGCCGGTGGGCCTTGTAATATATATATACAATGTTAATGTAGATATTTGTATGAATGCTCTTTTTGAGCTTTTTCCCTAAGTGTCTTATTTTCTTTCCTTATGCCGATCCGACCTCGGCAGCGCGAGGTCGGGTGAGCTACTTAGAGTTTTGCGCTAGCCAGGGTCCCCGAGCCTAAGTGCTTTTCCTTTTTCCTTAGTAACTCTTGGAAGTTCGAATTTGTTCCCTGAATTTAAGGTGAGTAGAGGCGGTCTTTGCTCGTGAGCGCAGATCCTTCCTCGGGCTCATGCCTTAAGATTTAGGGGACAAATTTTTGGTTTCCTAAGTCTTTTTTAGGAGGGAGGAGGAAGACCTTGGGTCGGGGTTCTTACGCGAAAAAAGGAAAAGATTCGGAGTCGACATAGGGGGTTCCCCCCATGTAGCCCCCGAGGGAGGCCCGGACTCTGCTTGGCAGGTCCGAGGCTCTCTGATAATTTAAACTTTGATTTATTCCTTGAAAGTAGTGAATGAAGAAAGAAATTTTTACAAAGTTCTAAGGGTAAAAGCGACGTAGCTGTTCTATGTTCCATGCGTTTCTGAAGACCTCCCCTGCTTCATTGGCGAGCTTGTTGGTGCCGGGTCGGAGAACCTCGGCGATGACGAAAGGTCCTTCCCAGGGGGGTGTGAGCTTGTGACGACCCTTGTTGCTCTGTCTGAGCCTTAGCACCAAGTCGCCGACTTGAAGGGCTCGGCCTCGGATTCGTCGTACGTGGTATCGGCGGAGGGCCTGCTGGTATTTGGCAGAGTGTAGGAGGGCTACATCCCTGGCTTCATCCAGCTGGTCCAGCGCGTCTTCTTGGAACGTCTTGCCGCTATTTTCGTCGTAGGCTTGTACCCTCGGGGACCCGTACTCCAGATCAGTAGGGAGGACAGCTTCCGACCCGTAGACCATGAAGAACGGGGTGAGGCGTGTGGCTCGACTTCGGGAGGTTCTCAGACTCCAGACGACGGCTGGTAGCTCTTTGAGCCACCTTTTTCCAAACTTGTTCAGTCGGTTGAAAATCCTGGGCTTCAAACCCTGGAGGATCATACCATTGGCACGCTCCACTTGACCGTTGGTCTTGGGGTGAGCCACTGCCGCCCAGTCCACACGTATGTGGTGTCTGTCGCAGAACTGCAAGAACTTTCGCCCGGTGAACTGTGTGCCATTGTCGGTGATTATGGAGTTCGGTACCCCAAATCGATGGATGATGTCTATGAAAAACAACACTGCTTGCTCAGCCTTGATCCTTGTGATGGGTCGGACTTCGATCCACTTGGAGAACTTGTCGTTTGCGACAAGCAAGTGGGTGAAGCCCCCGGGCGCTTTCTGCAGAGGCCCGACCAGGTCGAGGCCCCAGACAGCGAAAGGCCAGGTGATGGGGATCGTTTGCAGGGCCTGAGCGGGTAGATGTATCTGCCGAGCATAATACTGGCATCCCTTACAGGCCCTGACGGTCTCTGTGGCGTCGGCTACGGCGGTGGGCCAGTAGAAACCTTGTCGGAAGGCATTTCCTACCAACGTCCGAGGTGCGGCGTGATGGCCACAAGCCCCCAAGTGAATGTCCTGTAGGAGCTTGACCCCCTCTTGACGTGGGATGCACCGCATGAGGACGCCCGAGGGGCTTCGCTTGTACATCTCCCCATCAAGGAGGATAAAGGTCTTGGCACGACGAGCGACGCGCCTTGCTTCGGCCTGGTCTAGGGGCAAAGTGCAGTCGACGAGGCGTTGAAGCAAAGGGTAGCGCCAGTCGGGCGAGTCGTCAGGTGCAGGTGGCTCTGGCTCGATGTCCATGGCCTCCTGTACTTGAGCGGCAGCGTCTTTAGGGTCGGAACTCTGTTCGCTTGGGGGTTCGTCCGACCCCCCGTCGTCCTTGTAGTTGACGGAAGGCTTGTAAAGATCACTGACGAACACGTCCGGGGGGACCGTGGCCCGCACAGAGGCCATCTTGGCGAGCGCGTCGGCGGCCTCATTATGCTTCCTTAACACATGGTTAAGTTCGAGGCCGTTGAACTTTTCTTCCACGCGTCGAACCGCTTTGCAGTACGCGACCATCTTGGGGTCATGGCAGCTAGACTCTTTCATGACTTGATCGATGATGAGTCTAGAATCGCCTCGGATGTCGAGCCGTTTGATCCCAAGCTCGATCACGATGTGGAGACCGTTAAGAAGGGCCTCGTACTCTGCTGCATTGTTCGAAGCAGGGAAATGGAGTCGGATTGCGTATCGCATCCTTACCCCGAGGGGTGAGATGAAGACAAGGCCTGCGCCGGCCCCAGTTTTCATCAAAGACCCGTCGAAGTACAAGGTCCAGCACTCGTGCTGGATTTGAGGTGGCGGGAGCTGAGTCCCAGTCCACTCTGCCACAAAGTCTGCCAGAACCTGGGACTTTATGGCTCTCCGAGGCTCATAGGTGATCCCATCACCCATGAGCTCTATGGCCCATTTGGCAATCCTTCCGTTGGCCTCTCGGTTCTGAATCACTTCTCCCAGAGGGAAAGATGAGACCACTGAGACCGGGTGGGATTCAAAGTAATGTCGGAGCTTGCGCCAGGCCAAAACTACTGCGTAGAGTAATTTTTGGATCTGGGGGTATCGGGTCTTTGTGTCGGAGAGTACTTCACTGATGAAGTATACCGGCCTTTGGACCGGCAGGGCGTGCCCTTCTTCCTTCCTCTCGACCACGACAGCTGCGCTGGCCACCTGATCAGTGGCTGCGACGTAGAGAAATAGTGGTTCCCCCTCGGCGGGGGGTACCAGGATGGGAGGGTTGGTGAGCAGAGCCTTGAGCTTGTCAAGGGCTTCCTGGGCCTCGGGGGTCCAGGAAAAGTGCTCAGATTTTCTAAGTAACCTATACAGAGGCAGCCCTCTTTCCCCGAGGCGAGAAATAAAACTGCTTAGGGAGGCTAGGCATCCCATCACCCTCTATACTCCCTTTAGGTTACGAATCGGGCCCATATTTGCGATGGCCGAGACCTTTTCTGGGTTGGCCTCGATCCCTCGCTCAGACACAATAAACCCAAGGAACATGCCTCGGGGAACCCCGAAAACGCACTTTTCGGGGTTGAGTCTGATCCCTTTCGCCCTAAGGCATCGGAATGTTTCTTCCAGGTCGGCAACCAGGCCGCTTGCTTCCCTGGACTTGACGACAATGTCGTCTACGTAAGCCTCTGCCGTTTTGCCTATAAGGTTCCCAAAAACCTGGAGCATACATCGTTGATATGTGGCCCCTGCGTTCTTGAGGCCAAAAGGCATGGTTACGTAGCAATACATTCTGAAAGGGGTGACGAATGAAGTCGCGAGCTGGTCGGACTCTTTCATCTTGATTTGGTGGTAGCCGGAATAAGCATCAAGAAAAGACAAAATTTCACATCCCGCGGTAGAGTCAACTATCTGATCAATACGAGGTAACGGAAAGGGATTCTTTAGACATGCTTTATTTAAAATAGTATAATCTACACACATCCTCCACTTCCCATTTTTCTTTTTAACTAGCACGGGGTTGGCTAACCACTCAGGATGGAATACCTCCTTGATGAATCCGGCCGCCAGCAGCTTATGGATCTCCTCCCCGATGGCCCGACGCTTCTCCTCGTCAAATCGGTGCAGGCGTTGCTTCACGGGCTTGGAGCCGGCTCGGATGTCCAAGGAGTGCTCGGCGACTTCCCTCGGTATTCCAGGCATGTTCGAGGGACTCCACGCAAATATGTCGGCGTTTGCGCGGGGAAAGTCGACGAGCACCACTTCCTATTTGGGGTCGAGGCTGGAGCTGACCCTCAACGCCTTGCCCTCAGAGGTTCCGGGGTCGAGGAAGACTAGCTTAGTTTCCTCCGCCGGCTCGAAGCTCCCGGCGTGACGTTTGGGGTCGGGGACATCCTGGTCGCAGTCGCCGAGGCCGGTAAGGATGCCCAGAGACTCTGCCTGCTCGACGCACTCGACGTCGCACTGGTAGGCATGTTGGCTGGTCGTGCTGACGGTGATGATGCCCTTTGGCCCTGGCATCTTGAGCTTGAGGTAAGTGTAGTTGGGGACGGCCATGAACTTGGCATAGCATGGTCGTCCCAGGATGGCGTGGTAGGTCCCTGGGAACCCAACCACGTCGAAATTGAGGACCTCCCGTCTGAAGTTGTCGGGGTCCCGAAGCAGATGGGCAGATCGATCTGTCCGAGGGGGTGGGCACGATGTCCCGGCACCACTCCATGGAATGGCGCAGTGTCGTTCCTCAGCCGGGACTTGCTGATCCCCATGAGGGCTAGAGTCTCGGCGTAGAGTATGTTGAGGCCACTGCCTCCATCCATCAGCACCTTAGTGAGACGGGTCTCAGCGATGATGGGGTCGACGATCAACGGATAGCTCCCAGGATTGGGAATCCGATCCGGGTGATCCTGCCTGTCGAACGTGATCGCGCTCTCAGACCATTTGAGGTACGAGGGCGCGGCCGTGCTGACTGCGCAGACTTCTCGGAGTTCGCGCTTCCTTTGACTCGCAGTGAGGCGAGCCGCGCGTCCCCCAAAGATCAGAAGGCAGTTCTTGATCTTGGGGAAAACCTCCCCCTCGGGGTCGTCGTCCTTGGGAGGCTGAAAGCTCTAGTTTGGTTTTGGATAATTGATGAAACCCTAGTACTAACCTCTATGCTAAGTGTGTGTAGACTTAATGAGGTTAGTACATGCCAAGTGATGGAGCAAGAGATGATCATGGTAATGATGGTGATGACCACAAGATGATCAAGTGCTCAACTTGGAAAAGAAGAAAGAGAAAAACAAAACCCTATGGAGATCAAGGCAAAGGTATTGCTTAGGGTTTTGGTTTTGGTGATCAAGACACCATAGAGGGTGTGATCACATTTAGGATAGATAGCCGTACTATAAAGAGGGGAATTCTTTGGCTAAACGGTTATAAAGTGCCACTAGGTGTCATTGTTCATGGGCATGCATTTAGAACCTAGTAAGCTAACTTAACTCCTTCAAAGAAAATGATTGTGAAAATGCTAACACAAGTGCACTTGTTGGTACACACTTTTTGGTGTTGGCACACTTTGAGAAGGGAGTTGAAGTTTGAAGGGTAGAGAGAGGAAGGGTAGAGAGAGGATGGGTTCCTCGCAGGCTCGGCGGGATTCAGCGCTTTTCGAGAAAATGAAGTGCATTTTTTCCATTGCGCCGGTGGGAATTTTGGAGAAGTCGCGGGAGTGTTTCTCGCTGAGAAAACACTCACCGGACGCTGGCTTCTGGAGCACCGGACGCTGCGTCTGAGCGTCCGGTGCAGACAGTGCCTGGCCCAGTTAGGGTAAGGCACCGGACGATAGGCACCGGACGCTGGCTTGAGCGTCCGGTGGTGCGCGTCCGGTGTGCGGGCGTTTTGCGACCCTCTCTGCGCATGGGTCCGGTGTGCACCGGACGCTAAGGGTGCGTCCGGTGGCTTGCGTCCGGTGACCCTGCGAGTTTGCGGAGCTCTCTGCGCATGAGTCCGGTGTGCACCGGACGCGTCCGGTGCCAACCTGCTCAGCGTCCGGTGCTCTGTAGGTTACCGTTAGACTCTGACACACGGCTGACGTTGGAGCACCGGACGCTGGTGTTGAGCGTCCGGTGCCCCTTTAAGAGCGTCCGGTGACCCCATATTTCGCCCAGTGAAAGAGCCAACGGCTCTATTTGCTTGAGGGGCTATAAATACGTGTTTGGCCGGCTTAGGGCTCACACTCTTGGCATTCTAACATACTTAACATCCTTGTGAGCCTAAGCAAACACCTCCCACTCATCTCTTTCATAGATTATACATCTTTGTGAGATTGGGAGTGATTCCAAGTGCATTTGCTTGAGTGATTGCATCTAGTGGCACTTGGGGATCGTTCTAGCTGCGGTTTTCTTGTTACTCTTGGTGGTTGCCGCCACCTAGACGGCTTGGAGCAGCGGAGGAGGATTGGCACGAGTTGGTGATTGTTCGTGGCCATCTCCCGTGATTGTGAGGGGTCTTGTACCTTCCCCGGCGGAGAGCCGAAAGGTAACTCTAGTGGATTGCTCGTGTCATTGAGCTACCTCACTTGTGGGTGGGTTCTTGTGGTGTCCTAGTGAGGACGAGGTTCGTGCTACACCTCTTAGCCACCGAACCACCAAGTGTTGGTCGACACAACGGGGACGTAGCGTGCCGGCAAGCACGTGAACCTCGGGAGAAAAATTGTGTGTCTCCATTGTGATTGTTCATTGGATTTCTCCCGGTGATTGGACTTCATATTATTGATTGGTTCATCCCCTCTACGCGGCGGTATAAAGTTCAAACCATCTCTTTTACATTCCCGCAAACTAGAGTAGCTTACTTACTTGTATAGAAACTTTAAGTAGCTTTCTAGTGTAAGTAGTGACATAGCTCTTGTGTGCCTAGTGATTATATCAACTAGAATTGTTAGATAGGTGGCTTGCAAACACCCCATTAGAGCTAGAGCAGAAAGCTTCGCTTTGTTATTTACTAACCTCTTGCTCTAGTGAGTTTGTAATTATTAAATAGGCTATTCACCCCCCCCTCTAGCCATATTAGGACCTTTCAGAGGCTCTTCGGCACTCTCCTTGGTGATGATGTCGGTATAGTACCGACGGAGGACGGTGCACTCCTCAAGGGTGTGCTTGGTTGGCCCCCTGTGATAGGGGCACGGCTTCTTCAACATTTCATCGAAGAGACCGGGGCCAGCAGGAGCCCGTTTGGGGTTCTTGCGATCAGCTGCGGCGACTAGGTGGTCGTCCGACTGACCCTGCTTCCCCTTGCGACCCTTCTTCTTCTTGGGGTCGCGTGATCCTGAGGCTTCGGTGGCCTCGGCCTTCTGCTTCCCCTTGGCTGCGCCGTCGGAGAAAATGGCGCCGACTGCTTCTTCGCCTGAGGCAAAGTTGGTGACGATGTCGAGCAGCTGGCTAGTGCTCGTGGGGGTCTTGCGTCCGAGCTCGTGTACCAACTCCTTGCAGGTGGTACCGGAAATGAAGGCTCCGATCACATCGGAGTCCGTGATGTTGGGGAGCTCGGTGCATTGTTTGGAGAATCGTCTGATGAAGTCTCGGAGGGACTCGTCAGGCTTCTGCCGGCAGCTCCTGAGGTCCTAGGAGTTCCCAGGGCACACATATGTGCCCTGGAAGTTCCCGACAAAGATTCTGACCAGGTCAGCCCAGTCATGGATCATGCGCTCAGGGAGGTGCTCGAGCCATGCCCTGGCCGTATCGGCCAGATGGAGTGGGAGGTTGCGGATGATGAGCAGGTCGTCATCCGCGCCACCCAGCTGGCATGCTAGGCGGTAATCCGCCAGCCAGAGCTCAGGGTTCGTTTCCCCTGAGTACTTGGTGAGGTTGGCGGGCTGTCGGAATCGCGCTGGGAACTTGGCCCTGCGTATGGCCTCGCTGAAGACGCGGAGACCCGGAGGCTCTGGTGACGTGCTGCGATCGTGATCGGGGTCGTACCTCCCACCTCGGCGGGGTCGGTATCGTCAGGAATCGGCTTCGTCCCTGTCGCATCGCCTGGCCTCGAGGGTGGCCCGCACGTCCGCGCCTGCTCCGACGCGCTCGTGTACCGACGGGGCCTTGTCGCCCCTTTGGGGGTCAGGGAGCGGCGGACCTTGTACCGTTGGTGCCTTGTTCGGAGGGGGTCGGTCCCCACGACGTCTTGTGCTATGGGATTGTGAGGCAGAACTCTCCGCGTTCTGCACCACAGCCTGCTCGAGGAGGCCACGTAACCCCTGGCACACTCTTCTTCCCTCAGGGGTCGATGGCTCGGGCATCGCCCTGAGGAGGAGCGCAGCGGCTATCACGTTTTGGCTGGCTGTGCTGAAGACTGGGGCGTCACCCCCTTGGTCCTCGACGATACGGCGGTTGACATCACGGGCACGGTGTCTAGCCTCGCCCCCATCCCCGCGGCCCGATGGGTCTCGGACCAGGGCCTCGCGGAGTTGGCGGAGGCGTGCGCGTTCTTCTTCGAGCCTGGCCTTCAGCTCGTCGAGCTGCACGAGGTCAGGGCGATGTCCTCCAACGGGGGCCGACGCTACCCCTCGGGCGCCGGGATTGGTTCCGGGAGTTGGATTGGGAGGTGGAGTTGCGTCCTCTTGCCTAGAGGGCCCTAAGTCCCCCTGGGCGCCGTGCGGTGTGCCTCCGACTTCTAAGTTGAAACACTCTCGTGACGGGTCGTAGCTTCCGTCGTCGGAGTCGGAGTAGCCGAGACAATAGTTGCTGGCCTCCAAGAAGCGCATGAAAGTCTCCGGGTCGCCACACCCGGAGAAATCAGCGCCAGCCCACTCGTCGTCGCCCGAGGTTAGGTCATCTGGGTATGATGAGACGGGCGGTGTGGAGACGAGGTCCAGTGTAGACCTCAAATGGTGCCCTAGAAGTTCCACGTACACAGTTAATGAAGTGCTCACGGAAGAGGCGTAGGTGGCGGCGGCATTCCTGAGCCCAAAAGGCAACTCAGGAGGTGCCGCTGCTACTCCTTCATCCGTAAGTGGAGGAGGACGGGATGTTGAGGCCCCTTTGTCCCCCTTGCGGGGGACGGGTGCGGTCCTTGCCTTCCCCTTCGAACGGGGCGGAAAGGGAGGCCGCGATGATCCTCTGTTGGTCCTGAGACCGGGGCTTGATGCCCTGTGAGCCCTTCCTCTAGCGCCTGTCGGGCCGGAGGATCGGGCGACCTGGTGAGGAATATGCGGGGGGAGGACCGGACGGGTCCTAGCCTCAGAGGTAGGGTCGGAGATACTAGATCTCTGACGCCCCCTCCGTGAGCCCCCCGCATGGTGTCCCGAACGTCTCCCACGCACTGACTGTGGTGGGATCGGCTCGGGGCTAGGCTCGACATCGTCACGTGCCGGGAGGAGGACCATGTCGTAGCCGGAACCGAGGGACATGAACTCCAAACTCCCAAACACCATGATGGTTCCGCGATGGAGCGGGTGAAATCCGTCCGCCATCCAAACCTTCCTAGTAGGGACAGGTGAATGTCACGCAGAAGGCCCCTACCTGGCGCGCCAACTGTCGGCGTCTAGACTCGCGGTCTAGGCACTAACAAGTATAAGTCTGCGTGACTGACCAAGCTTGGATGGTGATGCAAGTGAGACACAGAGGGTTTATACTAGTTCGGGCCAAGAATGCCCTACGTCCAGTGTGGCTGTGGATTCTGTATAACCTTGCACCCAAAGGTGCTTGTAGTAGGGGGTACAAGCTGGTTGCGAGAGAGGGCTAAGTCCCAGGTCTCGGCTTGGTGTGGACAGAGTGCGGGCTGCTGCTCTGTGAAAGAGTGTTGTGTGTGTGAACCTTCTGAACTTATTCTTAGTTATGAACCCCGGCTCCCCTTTTATAGCCTCAAGGGAAGGCCAGGTATTTACATGAGTAGATGTCTTTTATTGAATGGTGAAACCACAGTCCCGACCCTGTTGAGGCTGGTCCATCTCGTCCTTGAGGGATGGTTGACGGCATGGCTGTTCCTGTAGAGGGTTACCGAGCCCTGTAGGGGTCGCGGGGGTCGGATCGCCAGCACTGCTGCACATCCCGTCAATAGTGGGAAAAGACCCCAAACAGTGGTGCTGATTTTACCTCTCCCATTCCCTTTTTACTGTGCGACAATACGCTACAGCGAAAGAGGTAAGGATGTACAGTGACAGAGGTAAGGCCACAATGACCAGGGTGGTTGGAATAGTTATCGCCTTGCCCTGCCGCGGTATGGAAGCCGTCGCGTCTGTCATGTCGTGGGTACGGGCGCCGTGCGGTGGAAGTCTTGCTGCCCAGGCGGAGTGGGGTCCGGCGCCCGAGCCTGGACGGGGTCGGGCAAGTCGGAAACTGCGTCCGAGGCCCTGAGGGGTCGGGCGAGTCGGAACTTGCGTCCGAGGCCCTGAGGGGTCGGGCGAGTCGGAACTTGCGTCCGATGCCCTGAGGGGTCGGGCGAGTCGGACCTTGCGTCCGAGGCCCTGAGGGGTCGGGCGAGTCGGAACTTGCGTCCGAGGCCCTGAGGGGTCGGGCGAGTCGGAACTTGCGTCCGAGGCCCTGATGATTGTGGTTAGTACGTTTATTTGTGTTTTTTATTGCTCTGATTTGGGTATCCCTTATTATGGTACCCAACACCTATCGACCGAACGAGAACTCCAAGAATCCATAATCGACCAGTACCTGGTGGATATGCTAGCGTCTCGGTTGATAGGGTTGAGAAAGGTTGTGGCAATGTGCCTCTAGACATAGAAGGGGGAGACGGAGAGAATACCTTAGGTGAAGCTGAGAAGATATTTATTTGTTGGCGCAAGCGCTTCATAATTATTCCTCAACATAGGTTTGTGTGTGATTTTACATCTTATATTATTTATTATGTATTGAAATTAAAAAAAGTTTGCTCACAAAACTTGTAATTGTTTTCTTTGCAGGGACTCCTCCAACCTAAGTCCAGTTCTCTCCCCAGCGCATCATAGTGCTGCGGGCGGTGACAATGCTGGATCTCCTCTAACACCTGCGGCGGCCACACCGACCCCGCCACCGCCTCCACCACGGTCTCCACCTCCTCCACCGAGGTCTCCAACTCCTCCACCGCGTCCTCCAACGCCGAAAAGATCGGACCCACCACCTCCACCGCCTGCACCGCCCTCTCCAAAGAGTGCACGGTCGGTCCCCTCGCCTCCAAAGCGAGGTAGTCAAAAGCGGTCCGCCCAAGAAGGACCGAAGTCATCGGTCCCACCTCCAAAGAAGGCTGCCTCAGCAAAGAGAGCTAAGACGCCAGAAAAATTACCTTACGAAAAGAGTGAAGAGGAGGTAATTGCTACATCCAAAGCTGAGGTCAAACAATTTTTTGATAAATTGAAGGAGGATAGGAAAAAACGGCTTAACCCAGAAAAGCCGTACTTTTATATAAAGCCATCGGAACTGAGGCAGAAGGTGGCGGACCATCAAAAGAAGCAACGCGAAGCTCAGAAAAAGCCAGCACTTTCGGACTATGAGCGGTCTCTGGTCAAGTCTTCACAGCCTAAGAAGAGAGTAGGAAAGGGGGTCCCACAGCTCGGAGAAGTATCAAAACCGGTGCCCCCTTTGATTGTGCCAAATCAATACGGCTTAAATGAAGACTTGATGCCAAAGAAATCCTTAGCGTTGTCTGAGCTAGACTCGCTTGAGCGTTACTTTGGACAGAGCAGTTTAAATATGGAAGAAATTGCCGCCATTCTTGGATGCCAAACATTTGAAAAAGCCGAGGTAGTTGATCAATGGAGGGCAAGATATGAACCGGGCAGGAGTCTATTCGACCCTAAGCGTTTACACGAGCTCGGCACACAAATGTTTGCAATAAACAAATGGTGCATTGAGGCGTCTAAAAGGGGAGAGAATTGGATTTCTGTTTGTATTAGACAACATCACTACTTCCGTGGAGATGACCTCATATACGTGCAGTTCGAAGAATTGCACCAATTATGTCACCTCGACGCTCTTGACAAATCTCTTGTCAGCTGCTATTGTCTGTAAGTATTTTTTTTCTTTTTATTATACTTCTAACTTCTTTAATTACATGTATATAATCCTTACACACTTAGGATTTGTATGTATATATGTAGGCACCAAATGAGAGAGCTCAGAATGAGAAATGACAATAGTATTGGGTTCGTTGACCCTTATATTGTTTTCAAGGCTCCGTAGGCAGTGTGGACAGCAGATCATGAGACAGAAGTCTGCACCAATCTTATGAGGTTCTTTGTGAACCAAAAAGAAAAACAAAAAATACTCTTCCCCTTCAACTTCGAGTGAGTTATATAGTTATTAAGTGCATGCATATTTTATTTTACATTATAGGACTGACTATATATATATGTGTAAACAGTTTTCACTGGATACTCATGGTCATTGAAATTCCCAAGAACCGGTTGATAATCTTTGACTCAATGAGAAAACTACAAGAAAATTATCAACAAATGGTAAACATTATTCAAAGGTACGTAATGTTGATCTCAGCTACAAAAATATCATAATATGACTCTGTAATTATTAGTTCACGATCCACAATGGCTGTGTATAGGGTTTGGGAAAGATTCATTGACCGTGAATATCTCAGTGGATGTAAAGCGCCGCTTAACATAATACATCCACAAGTAAGTTCTACTAGCTAATAAACTTTCGCTAACTTTTAGCCTTCTTATTGTCGTGGTTGTTAATATATTTATATATATATCGTACGGTGGTGTTTAAGACAAGAAAGGAGGAACAATCTATGTGCATATTACGTGTGCAAATTTATGATGGCACAAGTCAATCAAACACCCACAGAGACGCTCAGAGTACGTTACATGTCTCTTTTCATTATCTCCTGAATTATATTGAATAACTTAGATAACTAATACATTTTTTATTTATTTCAAATTAAAGACGGAATGGTTGAGGGAAAAGGTCCTACAACAAGACCGAATCAAAGTTATCCAAGAGACGATAGCAGGATTTCTCCGTGACCAAGTGATCAATCCAAACGGCGAGTTTCACTTCAACGGCAACGAAACACTTATTCCAAACAACGATGATCATTTGTATCGTTTGTAGACATTGGGAGAAAAAACTCTATGTATATATGTGTTACGAATTTCGTACATATAAAACTATATATATATATATATATATATATATATATAAAGCTTTTTATATATCTATTTAATTTTTGATGTGGCCTATTCATTTTATTATAGGCAAAGCTTAATTATTAAGCTAAACCTATAATTTTCATTTATATATGCTTAATATGCGTGTAATATAAATATATTATTGTATCAGCAAAAACATGTATTGAAAAACCTATTATTATATATAATATAAAAACAATAAACAGAACCGAAGAAGTGAACCAAAAAAAAGAAACCCTTTAATACCGGTTGGTAGGACCCTTTAACACCGGTCGGTAAACCCTAAACCCTAAACCCTAAACCCTTTAACACCGGTCGGTATTAGGGGGGCTTTAGCCTCAGTTAACCGAACTGGGACTAAAGGGTGGGCCTTTAGTCCCGGAAGGGCAGCACCGGCTCGGAAACTAGGGCAACAGGCCCTTCCCGACCGGTGCTAATGCCCGAACGTGTGGCAGTGATCAACGGCTAACCACCCGATGGAGTGCCATGAGTGGGCCAAGTCCACAAGTTAAAGGAATTCTTTTATTCGTAGTTGAGTCTCGAAGAGTCGTGCAACATTGGACGACGGAAAAGTTGATTCATTGTCGGCACACCTGGTGTGGATGGGTCAACCCACCAGTGTGGGTGCCCTTAGTTTACATAAGATACAACATTTAAAATGTCAACTATTTCGAAATGATAGAATAAAAAATATAAAAAATTTAAGGGTTATGCTTTCAAAATACAGAATTTAATTATTGCTCTCACGAGGGTTTCTTGAGACTCTTTTAGTTTTTTTTTTTACCTTTTGGTGCCAAAATTCAAAATAGAGAATGACCATCTTTTTGCCAAAAACTTTACACAATGTTTAGTTTCATTATACAAAATGATGGACTAAAACTCAAAATCTTTTAGAATGAAAGAGGAACTAATAATAAACACCCCGTTAGTTGATGTGATCATCAGAAGGTACTGTAGGTATTTGCGATTCGCGAAGCTATGGAGACGGAGATCCTCGACAAATGAGGGCAAAAAGTTCATACTAGTACCTCTTGTATCCAGGGATGTCATGTCTCACAGGTTAAGAGAGGAGTGATTAGAGAAGCACCCACTCCGATCCACACGTCATTTTAGTTACGTCATGCTGGCTACCTAACTAATAACACGCAGATGCAACGCACCTCCGACCCGGATATACGACGTGCTTGGCCGGCAGGAACAACAAAGAATCCGACATACTAGAGCTAAATTAATGCGTTGTTTAATTGGCCAGCTATATCTAATCACTACCTGCAAACACTACTGGAATCGCGCGCTTTGCCTAGTGTCTACTACACTCGGCAAACAGCAAAAAACACTCGGCAAACCATTTGCCGAATGCCACACCCGGTAAAATCGAGACGGCAAAAAAGTTGACGGCAAAGTAGGCTTTGCCGAGTGTCTTTTATCGGACACTCGGCAAAGCTTTTGCCGAGTGCCCAGTTGACACTAGGCAAAGTACCAGGTTTGCCTAGTGTCTTGGATTAGACACTCGGCAAAGTACCCAGTTTGCCTAGTGTCCTGACCTAGACACTCGGCAAAGTCATCAGGTTTGCCTAGTGTTCTTGCCTGGACACTCGGCAATTCCCAGGCTCCCAAAATGCGACTTTTCCGAGTGCTGTGGCCAAGAACACTCGGCAAAGTTAAAAAAAACATCCTTTTTATTTATTTTTTGCAGTTCATCCGAACAAACAAAAAATACATATACTAGACATCACATACATCACATATATATTCATGACCAATACAAATGGGTACATTTAGCATACTCTCATTCATTTATATATCAAATGGGTACATATATAATCATGTCAATAGATAGCTTGTTAACATCAAGCTGACATACAGGCATATATAGTTGAATATCATCAGGTTGTAACATTGTTTGCCTATTGAGCAAAAGCCATCATCCTTACAGCATAGCCCGTGGGTTGCTTGCACCTTATAGTATAGCGCGCACCAGAAGAACTACTTTGGGTCCTCACTGAGTGATCTCATAATGCAACTTGAAGCAACTCAAGGTCCCTGCAGATGTGAGGCCTCTTGCACTTAGCTAATGGATTTGATGCTTACATCTCAAAGAGCTATAGGTTGTATTAAATTATCTATGTGTTTAATACAATAAAATTAATTTATATTATCAAAATAATAAAATAAATCTAATACTAGTTTGAATTATCTGAGATAGGAGGAATACTTTTTGAGACTGCTAGATAATTAATTTAAGAACTTGATCCTTGCTGGTTATATGTTGATTATATGATCCCTGCTTACAAGGGTTAGCACGGAAGAACTTAAGCAATAAAATGGCAACAAAGTTTTAACAGTTAACTTGGGATGCTTCCAGTGAGTTCTATATAAGTTCAATGAAATTAATGATACAAGCAGGATATATTCTACTCCTATGCATTACTAAAATGACAAATAGTAAGAAGGTTAGTAAGACACAAGGTTCTCCAGATGATTTTCATACCACTGTGATGCGACGTTAAGGATGAGAAGAAGCTTCCCATTGTAGGTGCGGTGAGGTCAACATCTTTGCCGCATCCTGCACACTACCAGCAAGCAAAAAGCCATTAGACTCCCTTTACAAAATCAGAGGCTATGGCATCTACTATTTTGAAAATTCACCATTTTAGTGTAATTATTCCATGATGTCGATGTAATTGAAGGTACTCAGACTTTATATCACTTAAATTTTGGCATAACTGCTTTGAATTATCTGATTCCTAGGATGGAGAAAATTATCTGATTCCTTTAAGGGTTAATTAAACTGATTCCTACCTAACTGCTTTGAATTCTAACAATGATAGCCAAGTTTCTTTTTCCCTCCTTTTCTGAAAGGAAAATATTGGATGGCAACACTCACAAATCACAGAAGACTCAGATCATATGATAATTAAATATCTCTATGCTCACCAAAATCTTAAGTTTCAATAAAGTAGTAATATGTGAAATAGAAACACAAATTTATCATAACAATGTCTAAAACTGCAAAAGCAAACAGAGCACTCTTACTGTGCTGCAGAACAAACAACAATTAGAAAAAATTGAGAGGCACACTTTTTGGTTTGAAACTGAACTAAGCCTACTTACATATGAATATTTCTGTCAACTCAGATAGAGATGTAAAGTCACTAGAAAAAAATTCCATGTGATGTACTTGTTAGCCTCTCCCAACCCCTATTCAGTAAGTACATGAACATGATCTTTGTCAATTTTCCATGTCATGTAATCTACTATTCATTTGCAGACTCAGTTATTTGTAGGCTCATTTTTTAATTATTCGAATCACCTACAGTTTAAATTTGAGTTATCCTCGAAAATTCAATTAAATGTGGTAAATTAACTAAATATAGAAAATAGATTGAGAATGGTATAAAACTTTCACATGGAGTTAAGGTTACCTAATGATGTTAGCAGAAAAAGTTTGGAGGCTAGAAGTAAAAAAACAAAAAAAGATTTGCCGAGTGTCCAAGCAAAACACTAGGCAAAATAGTAACTTTGCCTAGTGTCTAGATAAAACACTACGCAAACTATTAACTTTGCCTAGTGTCAGTACCAAACACTAGGCAAAAGGTAGCTTTGTGGAGTGTCTAACTAGACACTAGGCAAAGCCTAATAGTGGGTTGTGTTACCTCTGCCGGAACGAAAACTTTACCGAGTGTCTAACTTTGCCTAGTGCTGGACACTAGGCAAACTATTTGTAACACCCTAAAAAAATTTTGCTCTTTTTTTAAATTAGGTGAAAAATTATTTATTTAGGAATTATTATGCTCATGAAACATAGGAAAATAATATTTTTATTTAAATAAAATTAATCATAGGACTTAGCAACTTGTTGTACATTCATGCTGGAGTATATTAAATTTTGTCTTGTTGACTTTTGGTTTGAATTTAATTGCATTAAAATTCTCTTCAAAAGAAAGCTTTAGAAAAAAATATGGAAAAAAGGGAAGCACCCTGTACTTCCCCTCTCGGCCCAACCCCGTTTCTTCACACCCCCGCGACCCAGCTTTCCCTGCCCCGGCCCAATTCGCTGCAGCCCAGCAGCGCAGGCGCGCTCCCTCTCCCCTCTCGCTTGGCCCGCTGACGGCCGGGACCCCGCGCTTCTCTGGCTGACAGTCCGACCCCACGCGGCAGCGTCCCACTCCTCCTTCCTATCTTCTTCCCCAACCGTGAAGGACTGGGACTCTGCCGATGGAGAGCACCCTCGTCCCGGATTCCACGGGATACGGTTTCCTTCACCATATCGCAGCTATATGAGGTCCCGGCTCTCTCTCCGTGATTCAGTTTCGTCGCCATGGATGCCCAGCCGCACGCTGCGAGCCGCTAAATCCCATCGTAGAGCAGATCTCGCCTGCCGCCGTGGTGTACATCCCCTGCTGCGCGGAGGTCGCCAACAAACCGTGTGCCGGGTTTCGCAGCTAGGAGACGGAGCTTCCGAGCCCCTTCCCATGTTCTCTCCCGATCCCAGTAGCCCATGCGATATCGCCGAACATCGCAGGGGGTTCTCGTTCGCGGATCCGCGCGGCACGTCTTCCCCGAGGTCAATCCGCGCCTTGAAAACCGCCTAGGTGAACTCGCGGTGAGCTCCTCTACCCCGTGGTGTTTTCTTTTCGCGAAACGGTGCTCGGAATCGAGAAGCCCGTCGTCGCCGGCGAACTTCCGGCCATGGAGCCGCCGTGAAGCTCCTGGGCGCCGCCGGCCGAAACCCACCCATCCCCTGGATGCGTTCTGAACCCTCGGATCAGGATCCAACGGATGAAAACAGAACTTACCCCTTCGCTGGTTTTTATCTTAAAGAGCCCCTGTGTTTTCTCGGAATAAACCCGTGGTCCCTGGCGCCTTTGAGAAATTACGTTTTGCTGTTTTGAAAACGTAAACCGCCACAGTTTGAATTAAAATACGTTTTCAGTATTTACAGTTTTGCCACTGATTTTATAAAGCTCATAAAATATTCGTTTTAACTCCAAATTGATCCATTCAAATTGCGTTAGATTCGTATTTACGAGCTCTACATGTTAGTAGTACTATTTTCTCTGTTTTGAAACTTTTTAATTCTGCAGTAGCATTTAATTAATTATCACTCTATAGAAAATCTTAGAAAATTCATATCTTACTCGTTTTATTTCCGATTTTCGTGAACTTTACGTTTGTGTGATCGTAGTGCTGCGTAGAATATTTTTATAAACTTTTATATTTGTTTTACCACTGTTTGGTGTATTGTTCTAATTATACCTTGTTTGCTTCGTGTATGATTGTCTACATTGGATTACGTGTTGTTGATTGATGATTGGGATTAGACGGTGAGCCGTACGTTGGTGATCAAGACCAAGCTTTTGAAGACCAGCGGGCTCAGGAGAGCTTTGGTCAAGGCAAGTATAACTTGGGATTATCCTTGCTACCTATTCACTTATAATTACACATATATATCATATGCATGCTATCACCTTGATGACCTTAGCAAAATCATAGATGATTGTTATCCTGAATTCCTTGTTGCCTATTTGGATATGCATTTTGGGTAGTTCTTGCTAGTGCTCGAATATTAATCCATGATCTTGTAACATGAATATTGAATATACAATAAACAATAAAATAAGCTTTCTAGCAACTTGAATATAAAAGGGTGGAAAGAACTCTGGCTTTTGCTAGATTGATCTTGACCCTCCATAAGGACTTATCCCTTGGCAAAAGCTGGGACAACTCGTACAACCATGAGGGCTACATGGCTCTGGTTTTAGCTCAGTATGAGGACCTTTTTCTAGCTTGTTAGCGGTTACCTTAAATGGCGTAAGAATGGCTAGACACGTTGGGTATAGTGTGGCCTCTGTCCATGTGTATAGGCTGCGAGTTATGTGCCATGGAAGGGGGGCTCTATATCTGCCTGCCGAGTGAATCTAATGGCCCTAACTTGTTAGACGAAACCTTTGAAAGGCTTCATAGTGATCCCTGCCGATCTCCCTAGGAAGGGGGTTAAGAGACTTGCAACCTCGGGCGAAAGGGTAAATCACGACTCATGGGTAAAGATGTACAACCTCTGCAGAGTGTTAAACCTGGTATACTAGCCGTGCCCACGGATACGGGCGGCCCGGAAAACTGACGGAATAGATGGACACTGGTGAACATGACTAATGATAATAAATGATGGTTTATTATGTTGTTTATATGTGTTATTCTTAATTCTTGTATACATTGATCATGTGGTTATGGGATTTACTATGCTACCTTGATATTGCTATCCAATGATTAAATATGTTATCTACTATTAAAAGCTAAATGCAGTTAAACCAGTGTCAGCCATTTGAGCCTCATGAACCCCTGGTTATACTTGTTGAGTACGATATGTGCTCACTCTTGCAATTTCCCCCACACTTCAGGAGATGTTAGGCTTGTGCTCAACCAGTCAGTTGGATCCTGTGGAGAGAAGTTAATAGCCGAAGTTTGATGTTGTCTATCCGCTGTTTGCTATCAAAGGTTATATCTTTTATACTACGTTCGTTATATAATTTATGCATTGTCTTTTGATATTACCCCTTATTTTGTAGTTATATGTGAGATTTGGCTTTCAAAACTCACATATGGTGTATATCTGGTTTTGTCCTTAAAATCGGGTATTACACTATTGATTTGCCGAGTGTCGAGTACCTGGCACTAGGCAAACCACCGATTTGCCGAGTGTCATGGTTTACCTAGTGTCTGACACTAGGCAAACTACCAATTTGTCGTGTGCTATCCTTTGCCGAGGGCGACACTCGGCAAATCGCTCCTTTACCGAGTGTCCGATAAATAACACTAGGCAAAACGCTTGACACTCGGCAATGAACGTATCTCCGGTAGTGAATGAAATGCATATGCATCGTACTCCGATTTTGCTTGGCGTCATACATGAACGATTGATATTTATACCTAATAATAAAAAGGTAAAATTTCAGTTAATAATACACAAATACAAATGATTTTGCTTGGCGTCATACATGAACGATCGACGTGCTGGCGCGCACCCAGCGGGTAAAGTACATCCTCGGATGCGTGCTTATCCGGCCTCTCGATCGGTGGCATCTCGTCGCTCTCAGGAACCAAATAAATAAAACCCATCCGCGCGCGTTAGCTAGCTAGCTCCGCGGTTTGGAAAATGCTTTGTACGGAGTATATGATAGCCAAAATCGTCAAAAAGTGATAATACATTAATTTTATCATTGCGTTTCTCTCGTCAAGATGATCGAGAAATAACATATATATGGATCATTAGCTTAGAGACTGGATGGAGAAAAAAGATTTTTGGGCCGATGCAAAAAAAAAAGTTCTAATCGGATTTCCAAGAAAAACTAATCTACTTCTCTGCACTAATCTCTTCTGGCTTTCATCATGTTGTTGTTCATTCTATGATTCAATGATCGAGGATGGCATCCTAAGCTTCACTACTACATAAATAATTTCGTGAGAAACTGCCTAATTATTAATGATGGAGACGGTCATAAAATTCAACTGTTTTCTAAAATACCTGAGGATTTATGGCAGACATTTTATTTACAAAGGCGGTAAAAAATTATTCGTCTCCTAAAATTGATTTTACAAAGATAGTCAACTTGCTTGTCTTTTAAAATTGATTTATGGGTCCGCATCTGGAAATGAAGGTCTTTTTCAAAGGCAGGCGGGCCTCTTCCAAAATGAAATCCTAGACCATCTCTTCTTAATCACCCATCAACCTCCCTCCCTCCTCTCAAGCACAAGCAGCGCATCTCTCTTTTCTCTCCCTCGCCTCTCTGCTCTCGGTGGTGCATCTCTGGAAGTACGAAATAGTTATCAAGACATACGTTAATAAGAAGTTCCATAATATAGTTATCAAGACTATCGTATCAGCTTCTGTGTTGATAATTGAAACAACAGTCTCTCTATCCTTTTATAATTAACCTATCAAATCATCAAATCTGCACGTTGATGTGTCACAATATTAAATACAGATGAAATCCAATCGAAACCACCAACTAAAACATGGTCTGCAATTTCAAGGAACTGCATGGCGGAGAGTCGCCGGCACGTGCGATCGCGAGCTAGGTGTGTGTGGACTGTGGTCCATGATAGAAGAGGGGGAATCAGGTCGATAAGTTGAAAGCTCGACCAATCGTCGTTGCCTTAGTAGAGGAAGTAAAGATGGGATCTCCATCTCAATCGTTTCTGTAGTCGAAGAGATCTATCAGATGCATACTCCATATATAGAATATAGATTAAATAGGCGATTGATCGTTTTCAGTGCCGACGACGCAGCTAATCAGATCAGGTTCCACGGACCCCGGGTCCCTTTTATGGCGCAACAAGGACTATCTATCTCTGCACATGAATCAGGATGATGATACGGTAGCTATCGCTGTTAGTGTGGATTTGTGGAAGAAGCAAACGACGACAGCCAAAAAGGTCAAGCAGGAGCAGATATTTTTGTCTAGTCCAGTGAGATATTCGCCAAGGCACGCAGCCGTGGATAGCAGCAAGCTGCGGACTCTGGAGTCTGGGGACGACACAGCAGGAAATTAACATGTGCTCGTCATCAGTCCCAGTCCTTCAATTCGGGACTTGCAGTTAGACAAGCAAACAACTGAATCTGCTTCTTCGCTTAAGGTTATCAGTCGAATCTACCATCTATTCAGCAGTATTTTTGTATCACAACAAATCAGCCATCAATATTTTCTGCCATAATTTATGAGCCAAAATCAACAAGCCGAGCCGGTGACCACATGTATGTGGACAGCCAGCATGCACATGCGTGCTTCTGCCATTTTTGGAGACATAATATTGCTATCCGCAGTAGTACACGCACAGCTGGATCGTCGGTCGTCCATGCAATGCAGTCTGCTGCCCGGTGTCCCGGCTGTCCGGCTGTCGCTTGCGTTGCGTTGCGTCCGGCCGGCGCACGCCGCTTTCCGGCCGTGACTATATAGGCTTTAGCTTTAGTGTGGCAAGTTAGAATCAGCTGACTCAGCCAATCGATCCATCGCTCGAGCTGCAAAATATTGATGGATTTCATCTGCTGTGCCTGTGCGACAGGTCCAGGCTGATTAGTTTGGTGGTTCTCTAGTGACAAGCAGGGCTTGGCGGGCAGGAAATGGCACAAAATGATGGATTTGATCTGCTGTGCTAGAGGTGAACGCTAATTCAGGTAGGCTAGGTTAGCAGCAACTAACTAATAACATCCCAGTGGATCGACTACTGGCAATGCTTTTTTAATTATTTTCTTCTAAGGAATTAATGGTGTCTAGACTTTTGCAATATTTGCCGTGGTCTTAACTAATTATCACAAGAAAAACTTTCATAAAAAATGAATAATTAACAAAAGAAAACAAAAGGAAATTATTAAGTCAATTTTTATTATTGGGTGCAGTATCCCAAAAGTAAGATCCCGCCTCATCCCGCCTTGTTCTGTCCTTGGGCTCGCCAGTCCCCTCTCCTCCCTACTGTTGCCCGAGCTCACCAGCGGGCAGCGGGTGACAGTGCTGACTGCTGAGAGGGTGATAAAGGCAGCGTCAGGTCCCCCAACTCTTTCCTCCCCCTAGGTTTTATCCTCTTGCTTGTTGCTGGCTGTTGATTGCAATGGTCAGTGATGACACAGGTCCGCGGCCTTCAAGCTTTAATGGTGCCCAAGGTGGACGTTTGGCTCGCAAGCTCGTGGTCGGGGCTTGCGCCCGCTAGCTCACATGAAGATGGACGATAGCTGCGCGCTTGCCCACAAGGCGGGGGCTGGGGGCACTTGAGGAGGCCAGCAGCTGGCGGCGTTGGGGTAAGGCCATACGTGCCTGGGCTACAACTATTAGAGCAGTAGGATCGACTAGTAGTAGAATAATGGGTACAACCTTTCATTCAGAATGAAAGAAGTGTCCTAGTACGTGGTCTACAAGAGAGAGAGAGAGAGGGAGGGGTATGTCACCGACCATCGGTGGGAGCCGCTGTAGCACTGTGTTGGAGTCAAGGTGAAGACGACATATGTGTAGAGGAAGGAGTGCTGGTGATGTGGTTCAGTGATGCCCGGTGGTGTCGAGGAGGCAGATTCGATGATGGGTGCAGTGGAGATTCCCGTCGCCTACAACGTGCCCTCTTGGGTCGGACTACGATTGTATGTGGAGAAAGTGGCGGCTCAAAGAACCTCGTGAAGAGCACCCTGCCACTACCCTATTCTATATAGTGCTACGTGGGCCCACTAGCCATATATTGGGCTGGGCGCCCATGATCAGGACATGAGGTCAAGGCTCAAAAGGCCAATGGAGAGATCAATCTAACATTCTCCTCCTTGATCTCAACACATACTTTAACCTTTAAACTTTGATTTAAATACTTTTCACTTTACTTGTTCCATCACAAAAAGTGCATAGAGCATTTTTCATCATCACGGTCAATGCCAATAGATTTAATAGCTACAATATACATCCCTGATATGAAATAATTATTTTAACTTTTGGGCCCTATTGTCCAGAAATCATAGTCTTTCCTTAAACACATGACAACTACATGTTTCCTAAACACATTCGGTGGTAAGCCTTTAGTAAGCGGATCCATGAGCATTTTTCAATACTTATATGCTTAATACTTATGATTTGGTCCCAGACTTTATCTTTCACAATATAGTACTTTATGTCAATGTGTTTGGCAGCAACGGTTGACCTATTGTTGTGAGCGTATTGTACTGTTGGGTCGCTATTGTAGTATAACTTTAGTGGTTTATGTATGCTGTCGACCACCTTCAAACTGGGCATAAACTTCTTTAACTAGTTTACCTACCCTGATGCCTCATAACATGCTATAAACTTGGCATAAATTATGGATAATGTAGTTACGGTTTTCTTTGAGCTTTTCCATGAAATAGCTCCTCTTGCGAGAGTGAACACATATCCAGACACTATTCTGAGACTATCTATTTTTCTATATATGAGGCCTTTTGTAAAATATCATCCACATAGAGGATTAGGAAGATATACTTTCCATTCTTAAACTTTACATAAACACAATGTCCTCAATGTTTTCTTTAAACCAAAAGTTTCTTATTGTTTTGTCAAGCTTTAAGTACAACTGTCTTGAAGCTTGCTTCAATCCATAAATCGATTTATTTAGGTGGCATCCCATTAGTTTTTTACCTTCCATGATAAAACCTTTTGGTTGTGCCATGTAAACATTTTTCTCTAGATTCCCATTGAGAAATGGCTTCTTTACATCCATCGGATGTAACTCTAAATCATAGTGAGCTACAGAAAGGTCCTAATATGGCTAGAGAGGGTGAATAGCCTATTTAAAAATTCTACAAACTCACTAGAGCAAGAGGTTAGTAAATGACAAAGCGAAGCTTTTTGCTCTAGCTCTAATATGAGGTGTTTGCAAGCCACCTATCCAACAATTCTAGTTGATACAATCACTAGGCACACAAGAGCTATGTCACTACTTTCACTAGAGAGCTACCTAAAGTTTCTATACAGTAAGCAAGCTACTCTAGCTTGTAGGAATGTAAGAAAGAAGGTTTGATCTTTATACCACCGCGTAGAGGGGATGGACCAATCAAAATAATATGAAGTCCAATCACCGGGAGAAATCTAATGAACAATCACAATGGAGACACACAATTTTCTCCCAAGGTTCACGTGCTTGCCGGCACGCTACGTCCCCGTTGTGTCGACCAACACTTCGTGGTTTGGCGGCTAAGAGGTGTAGCATGAACCTTGTCCTCACTAAGACACCATAAGAACCTACCCACAAGTGAAGTAGCTCAATGACATGCGCAATCCACTAGAGTTGCCTTTGGCTCTCCGCCAGGGTAGGCACAAACCCCTCACAATCACCGGGAGATGGCCACGAACAATCACCAACTCGTGCCACTGCTCCTCCGCTGCTCCAAGTCGTCTAGGTGGTAGCAACCACCAAGAGTAACAAGACAACCACAGCCAAATCGATCCGCAAGTGCCACTAGATGCAATCACTCAAGCAAATGCACTTGGAATCACTCCCAATCTCACAAAGATGATTAATCTATGAAGGAGATGAGTGGGAGGTGTTTGCTTAGGCTCACAAAGATGTCAAGTATGCTACAATGCTAAGAAAAAAGCCCCAAGCTGGCCAACACGTATTTATAAGCCCCTCAAACAAATAGAGCCGTTGGCTCCTTCACTGGGCAAAATACGAGGCCACCGGACACGCTGCAGGAGACCACCGGACGCACAAACCCTACGTTCCGTGCTCTAGACAAAGCCACGTGTCAACCCTTTGAACCAGGCGCGTTGATCTCTAACGGTCAAGAACGAACCACCAGACGCGCTCGAGTTAGCACCAGACGCGTCTGGTGCACACCGGTCATGTACGCAGAGAGGTCTGCAAACACGCGGGGTCACCAGACCCACACCACCGGACGCGCCCTGAGCGTCCGATCCCTTACCTAGAGAGCAATGCAAATGCGCGGGGTCACCGGACCCACACCACTGGACGTGCCTAGAGCGTCTGGTGCTCTCAGTCAGAGGCACCCGTAGAAGTCAGGCAACACTGGACGCGCCAACAGGGTTTAACCCGCGTCCAGTGCCTGGCGTCTGGTGCCTAACCCTAACACAGCCAGGCACTGAGAGCACACCGGACGAGCAGGCTCAACGTCTGGTGCCTCCATGGCCAGCGTTTGGTGAGTGCTCCCGCGACTTCTCCAAACTTCCCACCGGCGCAATAGAAAATATGAATTTCGTCTTCTCAAAAAGCACTGAATCTCGCCTTGCAAGCTCGGTGGGAGGGACAGAGGAACCCAAACCCCTCTCTACCCTTCAACCTCCACCTCCTTCTCAAAGTGTGCCAACACCACCATGTATCAACAAGCACTTGTGTTAGCATTTTCACAAACATTCTCTTTGAAGGAGTTAAGTTAGCTCACTACGTTCTAAATGCATGCACATGAACAACGACACCTAGTGGCACTTGATAACCGCGTAGCCAAAGAATTCCCTCTTTATAGTACAGCTATCTATCCTAAATGTGATCACACCCTCTATGGTGTCTTGATCACCAAAACCAAAACTCTAAGCAATACCTTTGCCTTGCTCTCTATTGGGTTTTGTTTTTCTCTTTCTTCTTTTCCAACCATCATCACCATGATCATTACTTGCTCCATCACTTGGCATGTACCAACCTCATTAAGTCTACACACACTTAGTATTGAGGTTAGTACTAGGGTTTCATCAATTATCCAAAATCAAACTAGGGCTTTCAGCTACTAGCACCATTATAATTCTAAAGGAATCCTTACATGAGACTAGAGAAAATGCCTCATTGTAATCAATACCTTCTCTTTGTGTGAAACCTTTTGCCACAAGCCATGCTTTAAACCTTTTCCACATTCTCTTGGGAGTCATGTTTTGTCTTGTAGACCCATTTATAGCCTATTGTCTTGGCTCCTTTAGGAATATGATCTAAGTCCCAAACTTTGTTGATACTCATTGACTTTATTTCATCTTCCATGGCCTCAAGCCACTTTGATGAATTATCACTTCTCATGGCTTCTTCAAATGAAGTGGGATCACCCTCAATTTGAGACTCTTTAGTATTACATACTTCATAATCATTAGGAATAGATGATTTCTAATTCTTTGAGACCTTCTAAGAGTCTCGTCAGCTGGCACCTCCTGGGTCCATTGTTGTTCTTCCCCGTGAGCGACATGTGATTCTATGGGATCCTAAAGGACATGTTCCTCATGTTCATCCATTGTCGCCACAGGAGAACTGTTGACACTTGCTAACACCACTTGAATACTAGGTTGTCATCCCCAACATGGCACTAGAGTGTACTATGGTATTTATACGCACAGAGATAATCCGCAAGCGCACGGATACCGTTGAAGCTTTTACCCGGTTAAAGGTTTTATCGTATCCACAGGGAAACGGGAGAACCAACTACGCTCTAACTTAACCAAGATAGATAGGTAAGTGTAAATAGGAAAGATGGTAGAATTGAATAAGAACAATATTAAAGGTAAGATAACAGTGGGTGGTAATATGGGAATAGAGAGTAGAGCAATCTAATATATGGGCGATGGTAGCAGAATAGAGAGGATAACTATGGTTTCTCTACTTCAAAGGGGTATGTCTATGTCTGGGACGAACCACATGATAAGAATACACCATAAAGGATGCTTATCCATAGGCCGATAAACCCTACCCGTCCTGCTAACGAGAGGTGGACTACAGAGGACCAACGTAACTGTCACCTACGCGGCCTACCACACGATCCAGCTAGACAGGGGATATCCACAAGTAATCTAGGTCTAAGCACCACGCTTACACCTATACTACAACTCTAACCTATAGGGTCCTATAGATTAGAAGTACTCGAAAGAGTTGTGAACCAGAACATACATGATTCGTAATTGCATAATGAATTAGAAGTAGATTACCAGAGTCATCCCATGAGCAAGCTTGATTAGAGCTTGATCATGACGAAGTACAAACGGAGGAAGAACCGATAGGCCGGCCTCTCCTCTAATCCTCCTTCGCTCTCCATCTTGCTACTATCTAGATCTACTCTAGTTTAGAGAAGAGAGGAGAGCTCTCATCTCTAAACCCTAGCTTTTGCTCTGTCTATGAATAATGAATAATGATCAAGGGGTGCCTCCTCTAGGGGCCAGGGGGTCTGGTTTTATAGTCCCCTCAAGTGAACCTGGGCCGTTGGATCAAACCGACATTGATTTAAAGGTTATCCTTGATCCTTTAGGTCGGTGGAAGATCATCCCGAAAGAGAGTCCTGATCCAACTCTGTAGCTGGGCGGGCGCCCAAGGGGGGAGGGCGGGCGCCCTGCCCCCGAGCCCGCTCGGCCTCCCGTTCGTTTTCGTGGCTTCTGGAGTCTTCTAGATGATAGAAAATTGCGCGGCATGTTAATATCTCTATGTAAACCCGACGTGTGGGCCTTTCTTCCGTATTTCCTGATAACCCCCTGCAGAAATAGACAAACACCAAAACTCATGGAATTCTGTGAGATAAAACCCTAAGTTTAGATGTTGGTTGTATTTGGATCCTTTTCTTTGTTTATTTGCTGATTATATTTGGTACTTAAGGACCGTCAACAACTCCCCCAAGCTTACCTCTTGCTCGTCCCTGAGCAAGGATGGACTCAAGAGTTTCTGCAGTGGTTTCATGTCTTAAAGGTACACATGCGTTCAAACAAGATCTCATCTCTAGGTGAGGGTAAACTGTTAAGATTTAAACTTACTCATATTACCTTCCACCATGGGGCTTGCAACCGTCACTTGTGTCTTGAGCAGTTAAAAGATAGAACGGTCAAGTCAAGCACCATGTCTCTTGTTCTTTGATCAACTATAGCTCTGGAGTTTTTACAGATTTTCAAATAAAACTCACAGATTCCTTGTATGACTCTCTCAAATCTCTCTTTTGTGGTATTTCTGAATCCTTACCAAGGCAGTAATGGTATATGCCTGCTCTCAAAGTATGTGGTATTTGTGGTATGAGGCATAGTGATATTGCCTTCTCTCTCACCCTACTCTAATAAGGTTTGATATCTGGAGCTCATAGGTGGGAGACAGCTAATACATACCTACAAGACATTTATTGCATAGTCAAACCATGGATCCAGAGAAACAAGTCAATAAGTCAAATCAAGATGTGCATGTGTGGCGACTGAATGGTGTATGGTGATAATGGTGATAATGATGAAAACAATGGTGAAAGTCTAATTCTACGTTTGCTCTTTTGAGGGGATACATACCTTTCTTGCACTTTGAAGCTTTTTGAGGGGAATGAGATGCTCTATATTTTCTTTTTCTTTTCTCTCAGGTGGGTATCTTTGTCGGTGTTTTCCCTCCGGGGGGTCACACCAACGAGTAAAACTTGTATGCGTGCTCCTTTTTCTAGATGGTGATGCGGAAAGACACAAGGATTTATCCTGGTTCGGGCAAGAGAAGGCCCTACGTCCAGCGGGGGGGGAGTGTTTGTACTATTCTGCACCTAAGTGCTTGTACAGGGGCGAATACAAGAATGTTATGAACTGAGATGGGGTGAGAGTGCTCTACTACCTATGACTTGTGTTGTCTCTCTTGTATCCGCTCCCGGGCCTCCCCTTTTATAGTTCCAAGGAGAGGCCCAGGGTACATATATAGGCGTTAGAGTAGGGGTCGATAGAGGTATGGCGCGCTGACCTACTCGAGGCCTCCGTACAGGCGTGGCCTCGAGCCGTCCCGTCTTGGTGTCTTGATAATGATTACGCGTGCCCCTGAATCCCGCTCCTGTGCGCCGTCCTAGACTAACTTATGTGTTGCATGCTTGTACGTCACGGTAGCAGCTACATCGGAGTGGTTGAAGTGCTGTCATTCGATGCCTGACCCTTCCCTAGGAAGGAAACGTGCCTACTCGAGGGTCGGATGCTGTGTAACGCCTTGTTAGCCAGAGCGCTGACCTTGGGCGTCTCGAGGGGGGGTCTTGATTGGACGTTCCGACCCACTCTCTGTGTGGCAGAACCCCCTGAGTGTTTGGGCCCACCGGCACTTGTCATTGTCCCAAAGACCTCTGATGGTGATGCCGGGGATCCTCCCACTCTAGAAGCCCGATGAGCATCTCAGGACGCTCATTCCACCGCTACCTGGGCGTATCGAACAAGCTCGTCTTGACCAACAGCAATGGTCATTTAACGAAAATGTCTTCTTCTCGCCCTTACAGGATAGCAAGTGGCCACCTTAACACCAGGACCACTCGTTGCAAAGACATTGCAGTATCACAAACGACATAGGAAAAAAAAAGGTTTCAGAGTAAAACAGCGGAAGTATTACATAACTTACTTTACAAAAAGAGTTCTCCCAAATAGTAGAGTGTTATTACAAGCCTGGTCGAGCGGAGCAACTTAAACCTTAGAACACCGATTACAAATTTACAGACCCTGCCCATGGGTCGCGCTCACTCTTCTTCGTCATCAACCTCGACGACAGTCACACAACAGGGTCCGAAACAAGTCAGCTCCTGTACCTCACCTGCAACAGGGGTTATGAAACCCTGAGTACGGGAGTACTCAACAAGACTTACCCGGCGGAAAAAGAGGAGAAAGTAGGAATGCAGGCTTAGGGTAGACAAGGAGTGGCTGAGCAAGGAGCCAAAGTATTTTGCGGAAAAGCTTACAAATAGTGCATCCTTACTTTCAAGTTTTACCCGCGAATTCCTCTCCTTAAGAGGCCGAGGAGTTCGAGGACAGTCTAACTAGTTTCCTCCCACAGACAAGTCTGTGAATTTCTAGTCTTCAATTAAAGTATTATTTATCCAACGGCCATAGCTTCATGTCACTCTGAGTCCGGGAATTGGGATCCGAACCTCATGAGACATTCCCCCTTTCTCATTTTATCACTTAGTTGCATATTTAACTACGATGAGGGTCGAAGGAATTGAGTCTCCCAATCGGGGAGCAACGACGATTCGAATCGCTTAGCAATCCAGCTGGAGTTCCTAACCACCCGACATATGTAGAACCAAATCTTGCATATATCAACCCAAGTCAGGCTCTCCCCAAATTTGACCAGGTTCGCGGCACCCGAGAGCACAGTACCCCACCATCCTACAGCCGATCTAGATGTTTTCCGGTCATCTCAGATCCGTAAGGTGGGCACACGTTACTCTCGCCATCTTTCCACTCCCAGTGCGCCAGTAGCTGTTCGCGTCGAGGGATCACAAGACTGGGCTTACCGAGGGCAAGTGGCTAGTACTATAAATTCTCAACCCAGCAGGCCATCAACGGACCGGTCCTTAACCGACACAGCTGGAGACACTACTTTAAGACTCTATTCTTAAAGCAAGTCCTCCGACCGGTCTCAAATTGAAACATCATTGATCATAAGTGTATTCTACAACAACCCTTCAAACTTTCCTGTTTGAAAACCTATCTAGTAGCAGGGCTAAGCATCGCTACGCAGTTTTAAAATAAAACAGGTGTCAAGGACAGGATAATAGATATCAAGGCAGTAAATGCAGCAAGTAGGTTAACCCAATTCTCAACTACCTAATGCAGCATTTTCAATTCATAAGCGATAAAAGGTTTAAAACATTCAAGGAGGGGTTAATACATCCGGGGCTTGCCTTGGTTGCAGGGCAGAGAGGGACCCTCGGAGACTTCCCAAGTCTCGGATCCTACTTCTTCGAACGGAGCACCGACTTCGGGACTCGGCTTAACGGTCGCTTCTTCGGTCACGTGCACTATACGCAAAATGATAAATGCTCATGATATGCGCATGACAAATATGCAGAAAGGACCAAGTTGAGTACAACTGGTCTTTTTGGTGCAACACAGAATAAACAATAATTAAAATTGTTTAACAACTTAGTGTCTTTACCCAAGAGGTTGCACCTGTACATTAAGACTTCTCTTAATTCATAATTATCTTAAATTAATTAATTATTAAACCTATTTACCTTAATTAATTCTTAATTAATTACTAATGACAGTAATTAAGCATAAGGCCAAACAATAATTAAATGCCAAAGGTCATTAGGGTTAATGACCCCAGGTCATCACATAATTCCAAAATCACTCAAACCCTAATTTTGAGAATTTAACTAATTATTACCTAATTATCCTAGAATTATTATTTAATTACTAAGGGTTTATTAATATTTTATTTAAATACTATCCAAATGTCACCAAATTTTGTGTGATATCTGGAAATGATATTCAGAGACTCCCCACAAAGTTTGGTGATTTTTGGACATACTAATAAATTATTAAAATTCCTAGAAGTTTTATTCATTAAATAAAAGAGGTAATTTTTATACACTTGCAAACTATCAGAAAACAGAACCTAATATTTTTCTTGGGTTCTACTTATTCCAGGGAATCTACACAAAAATTTCTATGATTTTTGGATCTACACAAGATGTATTACACAAATTCAAATATAGCTCAAAAACTGCATAAAAAGAAAAAAGAAAAACACTGCAGCGAGTGGCCAGAAATCGGCCCGCAGGCTGGCCCACTCCAGCTCGGCCCACGCGGACGCTGCGCGTGCGCTGCTCCCCCTGCGCGTTGTCACTGACGAGCGGGTCCCGCTCGTCAAGCCCTCCCTCTCTGCGGGACGCTGACGGGCGGGTCCCGCCTGTCAGTTCCGCCTTCCTCGTGCACGGCGGCTCTGCCGTGACCCCGGCCGCCGATAGCGAGGTCCTCGGCCCGCGCGCGCGTGCGCAAAATCTTCGCCTCGAGTTCGCGACCTCGTTGGTACCCTCTATTCACACTCTACCCTATCTCTACCACCTTGGTCACGAGAAAGACGGACGGCCGCCATGGCCGACTATCGGCCGGCCACTAGGGCCCGGTAGAGTGCAAACAAATGGTGTAGGGAGGTTCAGGGAGTGTTGAGGAGCACGGTGCTCACGTCGCGGGACTCGGGGAGGTAGCCGAGACTGCGGGCGACGAAGACGGTGCCGTCGCGCGGGTGCTCCAGCTCCGGCAAGCTCGTTCCGGCGATCCTGTTCGCGTCCAATGGGAAGGAGCGAGCGCATGAGCAACTGGAGCACGAAAGGAACTGGAAATGGTTGCTAAAGAGGTGTGATACCGACTGGAATACCGTGGCCACGGGAGGAGCTCCACGGCGGCGGTCCCGGCCGGAGTTGGAGAAGACCGAGGAGTTCTGGCGATTGAGTGAGTTAGAAGGTAAGTTAGGAGGTGCGCTGGGTCCGCAAGGAGGTGGCGTATGATCTGGGTTGCTCAATTTGGTGTGAGAGAGATTGAGCACGGTCAATTTGGGAGAGAAGCTCATCGGGATTTCCTTGGTCGTGGACAGAGAACACAGGCGGCGTCGTCCACGCTGGTGCTCAAGTGGAGGAGGGAGCGAGCCCGGGGCGTCCACGTCGCCTGGCGGCTCTGGCAGCAAGCAGCTGTGTGCTTGCACGCATGCGCGCGGCGGATGCGCTGGACAGGGGCCGGTGATCCTCATCGGATCACTGTAGCTGGCCCTTATCCTCCCCCTTTCTGTCTTTTGTGAAAATCGGCCAAAGTTTGAACTAAAGCCAAATTGCCACTGAAATAAAAGTTGTGCAAAATTTTATAAGCTACAAATCATATTTTGGTGACCAGAGCTAATTTTGAGTGGAACATGGTGATTTTGGCCAAACAGTTTGAAATTCAAAACTCAAATCAAAGAAATTCAAATTTTTGAATTGGGGCAGATCAAGATTTCCAAAATTACTTTTGATTTTTCCAAACAACTTGAAAAACTCCCAACATGAAAGTTGTTCAACTTTTTGAGCTCTACAACTTTCATGTTGGTCACTTTTCAAAATTCCAAATAGATTTTGAATTGGAGGTTCAAATTGGAAAAGGGGACACTTTGTGGAAATCTGTATTTTCAAAATTACTCTGAATTTTGTATTGAAACTTCAAAAACTCAAAACACCAAAGTTGTACATCTTGACAAGATCTACAACTTTGCTTTTGAACTCAACCTCAAATTTTGCTTAGTTTTCAAATTGTGTGAAAGGGGGCAAATCTAGGCTTCACAAATCAGGGTTTCCCCCCCCCCTAAGCCTTTCGGAAATCTTTCACCCTAGGGTTTTAGCAACCAACACAAGCATCGATATACAAGATAATCACACTTTAATTCCCTAAGCACATTCAACCAAATTAAACTCATTTTAAGTTGATGCATCAAGGTGTGCTTAACCAATATGCGGTGCAATGCTGATGATGCCATGATCAAAATTTTAGTAACCGTAACATCGGGGATGTTACAGCCCTTCCCCCTTAAAGAAATCTCGTCCCCGAGATTTAAAGCCTTAGGGTATGTAATGGAAAAGTAAATTTGTCAAAACTCTTTCATCTTCAACTTTCTCATAAAACAAGAAGCTGGGGAAAATCACTCCATTATAAACGTGTATGTACACAAAGTACATGGCTTTGGCTACTCTTTCCCTTCACTAGAGTACACTCCCTATTTATCAGCTATTGTCCTGAAGAGAAGCGTGGAATTCATGAAAATTCTCCAGCAGATAGTCTTCAGATTCCCAAGTAGCTTCCTCTTCCGAGTGCTGGCTCCACTGTATCTTGTACCACTTGGTAGTCGTTCTTCGAGTAACTCTATTTCTTTGATCCAGTACTCGGATAGGATACTCCGAATAAGTTAGATCCGGTTCAAGTTCCACATCTTCAATATCTTGAACTTGGTCTGGTACCCGAAGACACTTTTTCAGTTGAGACACATGGAATACATTGTGTATCCCTGATAATCGTTCGGGCAGTTTAAGGCGGTAAGCTACCTGTCCACATCGGTCAATGATTGGAAATGGACCAATGTAACGGGGTGCTAACTTGCCTTTAACACCAAAACGATTTACTCCTTTCATTGGGGACACTTTCAAATATACATGATCGCCTTTGGCGAACCTTAATGGTCGACGTCGTTTATCGGCATAGCTTTTCTGTCGGGACTGAGCAACTTTCAAGTTATTTTGGATTTGTCTAACTTTGTTCTCAGTCTCTTTCACTAAGTCAACCCCGAAGAACCATCGTTCTCCGGGTTCCGACCAGTGTAACGGAGTTCGACATCGACGGCCATATAGTGCCTCAAAGGGGGCCATCTTGATACTCTCTTGGTAGCTATTGTTGTAAGAAAATTCTGCTAGAGGCAAGCAGTCATCCCACTTATCTGGAAAATTTAGGGCACAAGATCTTAATAGATCTTCTAGGGTTTGATTCACCCTTTCAGTTTGCCCACCTGTTTGAGGGTGGTAGGCTGTGCTGTATAAAAGTTTGGTGCCCAAGGATTCATGTAAGCATTTCCAGAACTGGGAGACAAATTGTGTGCCTCTATCTGACACTATTGTCTTTGGCACCCCATGCAGACTTAATATACGATCAAAATAAATCTTAGCATAGGTGGAGGTATAATAGGATTTCTTTACAGGTAAGAAGTGTGCTGTTTTGGTGAGACGATCCACAATGACCCAAATAGAATCAAAGCCTTTGGCCGTCTTGGGTAATCCTACTATGAAATCCATACTAATATCATCTCATTTCCACGCTGGAATAGGCAAAGGCTGCAACTCTCCAGCGGATTTGAGATGAATAGCTTTGACTTTTCGACAGGTGTCACATTGGGCCACATAGCGGGCTATTTCTATCTTCATTTTTGTCCACCAAAACCTTTGCTTTAGGTCCTGATACATCTTATTGCTTCCTGGATGAATAGAATACCTCGTGGTATGAGCTTCATCCAGGATTTGTTGACGTAGCTCAGGTACCCTTGGAACCACTAACCGGTTCTTGAACCAGATTACTCCTGCACCATCCACCTTAAAGTCTGTGGGTTCTCTATTAGAAATTTTCTCTTTAAGATGTTTCATGCCTTTGTCTTCCTTTTGTGCCTCTATGATTTGAGCTTCGAGATTGAAATCAATCTTTAGATTGCAAGGCTTCCTTGGGAAATCATTTCTATCCCCAAGTTCTCTAGCTCTTGGCACAAAGTTATATCTCTAGGCGTCACTGCTAAGCAATTACAGTGAGCCTTACGACTGAGGGCATCAGCTACTACATTTGCCTTGCCCGAATGATAATGCACCTCAAGGTCATAATCTTTGATTAGTTCTAGCCACCTTCGTTGGCGCATATTAAGCTCGGCTTGAGTAAAAATATACTTCAAGCTTTTGTGATCGGTGTATAAATGGCATGTATTCCCCAACAAATAATGGCGCCAGATCTTTAGTGCATGTACCACGGTGGCTAGTTCAAGATCATGGGTCGGGTAATTCTCTTCATGTGGTTTAAGCTGTCTGGAAGCATATGCAATTACGCGACCCTCCTGCATTAGCACACAGCCTATCCCAATCCCTGATGCGTCACAATACACATCAAAGGGTTTTTCAATATCTGGCTGGGCTAAGACAGGTGCAGTTGTCAATAACCTTTTCAGAGTCTGAAAGGCTTGCTCACACTGAGGTGACCAAACAAATTTTGTTTGACTTTTGAGCAAGGTTGTGATTGGTTTGGCGACTCTTGAAAAGTCCGGGATAAAACGACGATAATATCCCGCCATACCCAGAAAACTATGGACCTCATGTACCGTAGTCGGGGGTTTCCAATTCAATACATCTTCTACCTTGCCTGGGTCTACAGCGACTCCCTCCACTGATAATACATGACCCAGGAAATGAACTTTGTCTAGCCAGAACTCACATTTGCTGAACTTGGCATATAGTTGATGCTCCCTAAGACGGGTCAGCACGATTCTCAAATATTCAGCATGTTCTTTCTTAGTCTTGGAGTAGATTAAGATGTCATCAATAAAGACGACCACAAATTTATCTAGTTCTGGCATGAAGACAGAGTTCATCAGGTACATGAAATGGGCCGATGCATTGGTCAACCCAAAAGACATTACCAAGTATTCATACAGCCCGTAACGGGTTGTAAAAGCTGTCTTGGGCACATCTTCCGGCCTAATTTTAATTTGGTGGTACCCTGATCTCAAATCAATTTTTGAGAATACTTTGGCCCCGGCTAGCTAGTCAAACAGTAAGTCAATGCGGGGCAATGGGTACTTATTTTTAATCATCACCTCATTTAGGGGACGATAATCGACACACAGCCTTAATGTTTGATCTTTCTTTTTCACGAATAAGGCTGGGCAACCCCATGGAGAAGAACTGGGCTGAATAAAACCTTTCTGCAATAGCTCTTGTAGTTGGGTTTTTAATTCGGCCAGCTCTTTTGGTGCCATTCTGTAGGCCCTTCGAGATATTGGGGCTGTCCCTGGTTTCAATTCTATACTGAATTGTACATCCCGGTCCGGTGGCAGACCTGGTAGGTCTTCAGGGAATACATCCGGAAAATCCCAAACTACCGGGATATCTTCGACTGCAGACACATTAGCGGCATGAACTTGCCCAATTGCCCGCTTGGGAGTAACTAATTGAATTAGCAAATAAGAATTATCATTGGGCAATGGGATTTTAATGGTTCGATGCAAAGTGTCTAGCACAACCCCTCGTTGTGCCATCCAGTTCATGCCTAGTATGACATCAATCTCCTGGTCCTTAAGAACAATCATGCTAGTGGGAAAACTATGCCCACCAAATTCGATGGGTACCTGGTGAACCATTTCTTTAGAACTCAGCCGCCCTCCTGGCGACTGTATATAAAAATGATCTTGTGTTTCCCCAATGGGTATGCCATGCTTTAACACAAAGGTGCGATTGATGAATGTATGAGATGCACCAGAATCGAAAAGCATTAAAGCAGGATGTTTCGCGACAGGAAACGTACCCATCATTACTGGTTCACCCTCCGGGATCGTCTCCACCTCCGTATGGAAGACTTGTCCCACTTTCTTCGCTGGTTTTCCCTTTTGCACACTTTGTCCTTTCTGAACCCCAGTCCTGAATTGGCCCGGCTGGGGTTGGCCCATAGGTGGCCTTTGGAAGGTAGGGTTGGTTTGGCGGGGGTAAGGGCACTCTTTCGAAAAATGCCCAGGCTTACCACAATTGAAACAAGGGTAATTGTGGCTGGGCGGAGCAGTGGGGCGAACACCTGGGGCGTTCGGCTGGCGTGGTGCAATAGCGATGGCAGGAGGTCGAGAATATACCTGCTGCCCTGGTCTATATTGTGGTGGGGAAAAGAGACCACGATAAGGTGACGGCGCTTGAAAACGTCCATGACCCTGCGAATGATAAATGATTCTCTGGCGCTTTGGACCGCGACCAGAGAAGGAGGAAGAAGCAGCCTTCTTCTTGGCTTCTTTGTGCTTTCTATTCTTTTCTTCTGAGGCGATGGCAATATTTACCGCCTCGTAGAAGGTAGCATTTTGGTAGGTGGTCATCATGGTCTAAAGTTTATTATTTAGACCACGCATGAAGCAGGCTTTCTTCTTTCTGTCCGTGTTCACATGGTTTGTGGCATATTGAGAGAGATGATTAAACTTTGCCACATACTCCATGACACTTTTATCGCCTTGCTGCAAGGCGAGAAATTTGTCGGCCTTCATGGCCATGAGCCCTTCAGGGATGTCATGGGCGCGGAACGCGTCCTTAAACTCGGTCCAGGTGACCTAGTGTCCCGGAGCTTGGATAGCTAGGAAGTTCTCCCACTAGGCACCTGCCGCTCCCCGAAGCTGCTGAGCTGCGAACAGGGGCTTCTGAGTTTCTGAACACTGAATCAAACTGAACTTGTGCTCCATGGTCCGGAGCCAGTCATCCGCTTCTAACGGCTCATCAGCCTTAGTGAATACCGGGGGCCTTGTCTCGGTAAAGTCCACGTACCGGGCTTCTCCGTCCCCATTGTGCTGTGCTCTGAAATTTGGGGCGGGGTGTGGTTGACGTTGTGCTAACTCGCGCAGCAAGCGAGCGTTGTCGGTAGTGGCACTCAAAAGAACAGCAATGGCATCAGCCAAAGAAGGTGGAGCAGGTGGAGGGTTGGGGATATCATCCCCTCCCTGAGATGTCCCAGCTCCATCAGATCCGCGTGTACGCATCGGCATCTGCTACAAGAGTCATAGGTACTTGTTACCACATGAAATTCATAACTTAAAACATATCTTACATTCTTCCATTTATTTATTAAACATCAGTTCGACACACCAGGAACAAACAAGTACAACTTCTCAACCTGAAAGGAAACTTTATATTACAAACCCGACCCTACTACGGTAAGCTAGGATTCCTACAACGACGTTGCCCGCGGCTTCACCGAGCTAGTCGGTGTGGCCAGAGCTGTAGCCCGGGTCGTCATTGCCATCATCCGGATTACCCCCCGGGTTGTTGTTATCGGGGTCGGACTCCTCTTCATCACTGAGGCCTTGATCGGGTTCCCCATCGTCCGCCAACTCTCCATCCGTATCCATCTCTCCTTCGCCTGGAGGTGGATGGAGCTGATGATATAGGTCAAATGCAATATCACGATATTGCATTGCCAAGTCATTGACGGTATCTAAATGATGTGCCAACTCCAGCTTCTCCAACTGGAGCTGGTCCTCTCGCTGCCACGCGACATCCCGCTGCGCGGTGACCGTGGCCGCCATCTTTACGTACAGATCTTTAAGGTACCTGGCCTTGCCCAGCTTCGCATTCATCCTAGTCAGCTCGTGCCTGTGTGTGCTCCTGGCCTCTTCCTCTCGGGCAATAGTTGCATTCCTCTCCTCCACCATACGGGACAGCATGGCCTCACAGTTCTCGGTAGCTTGTTTTTCTTTGGCTAGTTGAGCTTTAAGTTCGCCGATCTCCATGACGTTGTACATCCTTTCTCTCATCACTTCGGTCAACTCGGCGGACAACCTGTCCACCTCCTGCTGAGGCGGTGAACGGCTACTGCTTGCTTGATCGCTGCGCGGGGCCAACTGATGTCTGGGGACCCCTTTTGGACCTGTCCTCTTGCGCGGGGTCTGTTTCCAATGGGCCATCCTGTAGAGGGTAAGTTTGGATTAGTAAGAGAGACCTTAAAGGTTAGCAAGAATAGGATTGATTCTATTCACCCAACCCAAACAAGGAGGAAGGAACTTAACCAATTAATATATCATGATGCATGCACGAACTTACGATTACTATCAACAATTTACAACGGTATTATTCAAAATTTTACAACATAGGGCAATACTTTATGTTGCTCCTCCAAACCACTTCAAAAATTCTAAGAAAGCCTACAGACAGGGGTAAGTTAGGACTAAAGCACTTGGACTCAAAGTAGGCAAGTTTATACTATTGGATCCAAATGTGCTTTGAAGTTTTTCAAAGGATACAACAGTCGCCTTAGCAACGAATGCTCTGATACCAGCTGTGGCAGAACCCCCTGAGTGTTTGGGCCCACCGGCACTTGTCATTGTCCCAAAGACCTCTGACGGTGATGCCGGGGATCCTCCCACTCTAGAAGCCCGATGAGCATCTCAGGACGCTCATTCCACCGCTACCTGGGCGTATCAAACAAGCTCGTCTTGACCACCAGCAATGGTCATTTAACGAAAATGTCTTCTTCTCGCCCTTACAGGATAGCAAGTGGCCACCTTAACACCAGGACCACTCGTTGCGAAGACATTGCAGTATCACAAACGACATAGGACCAAAATAATGTTTCAGAGTAAAACAGCGGAAGTATTACATAACTTACTTTACAAAAAGAGTTCTCCCAAATAGTAGAGTGTTATTACAAGCCTGGTCCAGCGGAGCAACTTAAACCTAAGAACACCGATTACAAATTTACAGACCCTGCCCATGGGTCGCGCTCACTCTTCTTCGTCATCAACCTCGACGACGGTCACACAACAGGGTCCGAAACAAGTCGGCTCCTGTACCTCACCTGCAACAGGGGTTATGAAACCCTGAGTACGGGAGTACTCAACAAGACTTACCCGGTGGAAAAAGAGGAGAAAGTAGGAATGCAGGCTTAGGGTAGACAAGGAGTGGCTGAGCAAGGAGCCAAAGTATTTTGCGGAAAAGCTTACTAATAGTGCATCCTTACTTTCAAGTTTTACCCGCGAATTCCTCTCCTTAAGAGGCCGAGGAGTTCGAGGACAGTCTAACTAGTTTCCTCCCACAGACAAGTCTGTGAATTTCTAGTCTTAAATTAAAGTATTATTTATCCAGCAGCCATAGCTTCATGTCACTCTGAGTCCGGGAATTGGGATCCGAACCTCATGAGACATTTCCCCCTTTCTCATTTTATCACTTAGTTGCATATTTAACTACGATGAGGGTCGAAGGAATTGAGTCTCCCAATCCGGGAGCAACGACGATTCGAATCGCTTAGCAATCCAGCTGGAGTTCCTAACCACCCGACATATGTAGAACCAAATCTTGCATATATCAACCCAAGTCAGGCTCTCCCCAAATTTGACCAGGTTCGCAGCACCCGAGAGCACAGTACCCCACCATCCTACAGCCGATCTAGATGTTTTCCGGTCATCTCAGATCCGTAAGGTGGGCACACACGTTACTCTCGCCATCTTTCCACTCCCAGTGCGCGAGTAGCTGTTCGCGTTGAGGGATCACAAGACCGGGCTTACCGAGGGCAAGTGCCTAGTACTATAAATTCTCAACCCAGCAGGCCATCAACGGACCGGTCCTTAACCGACACAGTTGGAGACACTACTTTAAGACTCCATTCTTAAAGCAAGTCCGCCGACCGGTCTCAAATTGAAACATCATTGATCATAAGTGTATTCTACAACAACCCTTCAAACTTTCCTGTTTGAAAACCTATCTAGTAGCAGGGCTAAGCATCGCTACGCAGTTTTAAAATAAAACAGGTGTCAAGGACAGGATAATAGATATCAAGGCAGTAAATGCAGCAAGTAGGTTAACCCAATTCTCAACTACCTAATGCAGCATTTTCAATTCATAAGCGATAAAAGGTTTAAAACATTCAAGGAGGGGTTAATGCATCCAGGGCTTGCCTTGGTTGCAGGGCAGAAAGGGACCCTCGGAGACTTCCCAAGTCTCGGATCCTACTTCTTCGAACGGAGCACCGACTTCGGGACTCGGCTTAACGGTCGCTTCTTCGGTCACGTGCACTATACGCAAAATGATAAATGCTCATGATATGCGCATGACAAATATGCAGAAAGGACCAAGTTGAGTACAACTGGTCTTTTTGGTGCAACACAGAATAAACAATAATTAAAATTGTTTAACAACTTAGTGCCTTTACCCAAGAGGTTGCACCTGTACATTAAGACTTCTCTTAATTCATAATTATCTTAAATTAATTAATTATTAAACCTATTTACCTTAATTAATTCTTAATTAATTACTAATGACAGTAATTAAGCATAAGGCCAAACAATAATTAAATGCCAAAGGTCATTAGGGTTAATGACCCTAGGTCATCACATAGTTCCAAAATCACTCAAACCCTAATTTTGAGAATTTAACTAATTATTACCTGATATGACCACGCCAGTAAGCAAGATATCACAAGCTCCAAGTCAAGCTACAATCACTCAAGTTTTACCTACACCAACACCAGCCTAAGTGATCGATGGACCGGTTACACGTAGTCGTGCAAAGAAGCTACAACAAGAGGTCCACGCGCTACTTTGTGAGATTCATTTTAACAGTAATGAGAATTATATACTACCTAAGTGTTCTACCTTGATTGTACTCAGGTATATAGAAGAAGAGAAGGATGAATCAGACCCTGAAGAACGAACCAGTGCAAGTCCTAGAAGACACGTCGAAAACGGACCAGTGGAAGTCAAAAACGGACCAGCGCAAAGAAATCTTCATAACTTTTTAATCACAAAAGCTATGAAGGCCCATGAGGACTTGTTGGAAAGCTTGTCGAGTCTATGTTCAAATGAATCTAGTGGCGACCAGTTTTGATACTCCATATTGCCTGTAGACTAGAATTAGTACAGACTGCTCAGAAGGTCAACAGTCTGCCGTGACAGAATTCATGAAGAAAATGATGTTGTGAATTATGATCAGCCCCCAATCTTTGATGAGGAAGAACAAGTGATTGTCAATGACAACGATACACATGCATATGTGGCTTCACAAAATGTTGAAGTCATTGTGCATCAAAACCTATGTGAGAATGAGAGCCACATTGCCAAAATGAGAGAGAGTGAAAACAAAGGAGAGTTGAGTGATTCCACCCTCTATAAGGTTGAGAGTGTCAACAATGAGAGTGTGAGGGATACACCAGAGAAAAATAGATATTTAGAATGCAGGCCAAGTGAGGATATCTTTGAAACTAACACTCTCATCTCTACTTCTAGTTTTGTCTTTCCAAATGCGCAGGTTGGTGATGAGACTAGAGAAGAGATGGATGCTAAAGACAACACCATACTTGTTGAGAGAAATCAGAAGGTAGCCATTCAACTAAACCCATTGTGTGTTGCCCAAAACCTGAACCATGACATGGATAACGGTAAGATTTCAGAGGTGCAATCATTGGTACTTGCACCACCAAAAAGTCTAAAAGTTATTGAAAATAAATCAGATTTGAGTTTGCAAAATAAAATAGTATGTAATGATGATAATACACATGGTTTAAATGGGATTAACCATACACGAAATATTTGCACTGATTTGATTATTTCACATGTTCACCCGTGTGCTAAAATTTTGCAAGTTGATAACCAAAGTTCAATCATACATGATCTTTTCTATGGTCTGATATGGTTCATATACGTGATGATTTGCATTCATATGTGTGACACGATGCATTATGTTTCAATGCTCATACATCTTAGAGATGGCTGCACATTTCTCAACCCTTTAGTTAATTCATCAAAACCATCTAAGATCAACAATGAAGGTAAAAATTCAGAGATTCAAACCTTGGTACATGTAGAATCATTGGATTTAAAATACATGAAAAATAAATCAAATCTGAATGTTCAACACATACTGAGTACTTGTGATATCACTGTTTCAGCAATAAAACATAACCAAAACATTTGTGCTGATTTGACTGGAACTCATATTGATACAAGTGCTGAATTTCTTTTTGATGAGAGTCTTTGTGCTTTGAATGATCCTTGCAACACTTCATATAACAACAAACAACACCTCATCCAGTCGGTTACTTGTGCTGATTTGTTTACAAGGATATCTCCTCTTGAATGTTTGTGTTATACTATGCTCAACATGCCTATCAATATTGAACAAATGCTTGAGAAAATTTCTAACATAACATCTTTGGGTTCATTGAATACTACTCATAGCTTCCAGTTTACATTTGTCTTGATTGGAGAACATGTTGTAGATACCTTCCAGGTTCATGCCATTTGTGTAACATATATCAAGTTTGCTGATTTAGACTCAAAAATGTTGAGAGATAAACAAAGTGAGAAATCTTTTAAGATGCAACAAATGCTTGGTGCTTATGGTTTTGATCAATTCATGTTGTCAGCATGTTCGTACCATCCACTTAAAGATAGAAATCTTGTGCAAAGCAAAGCCTATACACCGAAAAGTTGTTCATCCACACCTTGGAGCATTGAGTTTAAAAATTATACTTCTAAACCCTTCAATAAATTTTGCTGCCACAATAATTTTTGGAATAACATTAGTTCTCAACATCCATTTGATGAAAAGTTTGATCTTCTAAAGATAAAACATGACAACATGAATCAAATGATTGGATTGGAAGAAATTTTTGTGCTACCGTCCTCTAAACTGTATGCAGGTTCACCAAAGTTGAGAGAATGTTTCTTACATGGAAAAGGAAATAATGCAAAAATAATTCATAATGGAACAAATAAACAAAACAAAAGGAATGATTATTGGAATTATCAAGTACATCCACCCGCTATTTTGTTTGAGCTGTTTTCAGGCAAACCAAAGTCGTGGACGACTTTTCTTGAAGGGAGGGAGGATGATGAGACCATACCAAGGCAATCAACATTCAAGCATCCACTCAAGGTGAAAGCTAAACATAATACCAAATCATTTAGGTTTCCACATTCAAGGCTACTACTTGGTTTATATGATTATAGATTCAAACATCTTGCTATCATGGAACAAGAAGATTGTGATGTTATCACAACATTACAAACCGATGTCCTAGCACCACTCTTTGGATCAGAAGAGTTAGAGTCGAGGACGACTCCTTATCAGGAAGGGGAGGATGATATGACCACGCCAGTAAGCAAGATATCACAAGCTCCAAGTCAAGCTACAATCACTCAAGTTTTACCTACACCAACACCAGCCCAAGTGATCGATGGACCGGTTACACGTAGTCGTGCAAAGAAGCTACAACAAGAGGTCCACGCGCTACTTTGTGAGATTCATTTTAACATTAATGAGAATTATATACTACCTAAGTGTTCTACATTGATTGTACTCAGGTATATAGAAGAAGAGAAGGATGAATCGGACCCTGAAGAACGAACCAGTGCAAGTCCTAGAAGACACGTCAAAAACGGACCAGTGGAAGTCAAAAATGGACCAGTGCAAAGAAATCTTCATAACTTTTTAATCACAAAAGCTATGAAGGCCCATGAGGACTTGTTGGAAAGCTTGTCGAGTCTACGTTCAAATGAATCTAGTGGCGACTAGTTTTGATACTCCATATTGCCTGCAGACTAGAATTAGTACAGACTGCTCAGAAGGTCAACAGTCTGCCGTGACAGAATGTTGGTACAAATTTCCGTTCAAAACTGTACCAATCTACAACATTTCGAGGTACATGGCATACATTGTTGGAATGCTCTTCGAGTCTAGTTTCACACCCAAGAAACGGTTCGGCATTTGGACTTCCCAATAAAAAGTTATGGTCAGTTTATTGGAAACTGCTCTGGAGGCCAACAGTCACGCGAAGCCAGTTCGGGAATCCATTCCGAGGGGTCCTTTCACATTGCCTTCACCCAGAAAACTCTATTTCGTTTTCATATCTATCTAGGAGGGTTGATCCTAGTATAAATATCCCCTATCTCTAAGCTATCAGCAACCTTTTGATCATTTGATAAACTACATGATATTGCAGCCGCGCTGCTGAGTGCCTTACTCCACCTTTGTTCTTCCTTGTTCTTCTTGGACTTGTGAAGTGAATCCTCTGGGTTCCTCTACTTCGTGCTCTACGGCTTCCGTTCGGCTGCGCCGTATTGTGTGGATTAGTTCCGGATTGTGGTTCTGCGGTCGTTTGGAGATCGAGTCGAAGTCTTCGTGGTTTCGGTGCCTCTCTCCCCGTCGCTTGGTCGCATCCAACCTTTGTCAGGTATAAAGCTAGTTACCCGCTGTTCGCAGCAAGTTATCCTTGTTCTTTTGATCTACTGTCGTGAAGATCGGGCCACCCTCGTGCCGTTTCATATCGGTAACCCATCATTACCTAATTATCCTAGAATTATTATTTAATTACTAAGTAAGGGTTTATTAATATTTTATTTAAACACTATCCAAATGTCACCAAATTTTGTGTGAAATCTGGAAATGATATTCAGAGACTCCCCACAAAGTTTGGTGATTTTTGGACATACTAATAAATTATTAAAATTCCTAGAAGTTTTATTCATTAAATAAAAGAGGTAATTTTTATACACTTGCAAACTATCAAAAAACAGAACCTAATATTTTTCTTGGGTTCTACTTATTCCAGGGAATCTACACAAAAATTTCTATGATTTTTGGATCTACACAAGATGTATTACACAAATTCAAATATAGCTCAAAAACTGCATAAAAAGAAAAAAGAAAAACACTGCAGCGAGTGGCCAGAAATCGGCCCGCAGGCCGGCCCGCTCCAGCTCGGCCCACGCGGACGCTGCGCGTGCGCTGCTCCCCCTGCGCGTGGTCATTGACGAGCGGGTCCCGCTCGTCAGGCCCTCCCTCTCTCTGCGGGACGCTGACGGGCGGGTCCCGCCTGTCAGTTCCGCCTTCCTCGTGCACGGCGGCTCTGCCGTGACCCCGGCCGCCGATAGCGAGGTCCTCGGCCCGCGCGCGCGTGCGCAAAAGCTTCGCCTCGAGTTCGCGACCTCGTTGGTACCCTCTATTCACACTCTACCCTATCTCTAACACCTTGGTCACGAGAAAGACGGACGGCCGCCATGGCCGACTATCGGCCGGCCACTAGGGCCCGGTAGAGTGCAAACAAATGGTGTAGGGAGGTTCAGGGAGTGTTGAGGAGCATGGTGCTCACGTCGCGGGACTCGGGGAGGTAGCCGAGACTGCGGGCGACGAAGACGGTGCCGTCGCGCGGGTGCTCCGGCTCCGGCAAGCTCGTTCCGGCGATCCTGTTCGCGTCCAATGGGAAGGAGCGAGCGCATGAGCAACTGGAGCACGAAAGGAACTGGAAACGGTTGCTAAAGAGGCGTGATACTGACTGGAATACCGTGGCCACGGGAGGAGCTCCACGGCGGCGGTCCCGGCCGGAGTTGGAGAAGACCGAGGAGTTCTGGCTATTGAGTGAGTTAGAAGGTAAGTTAGGAGGTGCGCTGGGTCCGCAAGGAGCTGGTGAATGATCTGGGTTGCTCAATTTGGTGTGAGAGAGATTGAGCACGGTCAATTTGGGAGAGAAGCTCGTCGGGATTTCCTTGGTCGTGGACAGAGAACACAGGCGGCGTCGTCCACGCTGGTGCTCAAGTGGAGGAGGGAGCGAGCCCGGGGCGTCCACGTCGCCTGGCGGCTCTGGCAGCAAGCAGCTGCGTGCTTGCACGCATGCGCGCGGCACTGCTCGCACGGCGGATGCGCTGGACAGGGGCCGGTGATCCTCATCGGATCACTGTAGGTGGCCCTTATCCTCCCCCTTTCTGTCTTTTGTGAAAATCGGCCAAAGTTTGAACTAAAGCCAAATTGCCACTAAAATAAAAGTTGTGCAAAATTTTATAAGCTACAAATCATATTTTGGTGACCAGAGCTAATTTTGAGTGGAACATGGTGATTTTGGCCAAACAGTTTGAAATTCAAAACTCAAATCAAAGAAATTCAAATTTTTGAATTGGGGCAGATCAGGATTTCCAAAATTACTTTTGATTTTTCCAAACAACTTGAAAAACTCCCAACATGAAAGTTGTTCAACTTTTTGAGCTCTACAACTTTCATGTTGGTCACTTTTCAAAATTCCAAATAGATTTTGAATTGGAGGTTCAAATTGGAAAAGGGGACACTTTTTGGAAATCTGTATTTTCAAAATTACTCTGAATTTTGTATTGAAACTTCAAAAACTCAAAACACCAAAGTTGTACATCTTGACAAGATCTACAACTTTGCTTTTGAACTCAACCTCAAATTTTGCATAGTTTTCAAATTGTGTGAAAGGGGGCAAATCTAGGGTTCACAAATCAGGGTTTCCCCCCCCCCTAAGCCTTTCGAAAATCTTTCACCCTAGGGTTTTAGCAACCAACACAAGCATCGATATACAAGATAATCACACTTTAATTCCCTAAGCACATTCAACCAAATTAAACTCATTTTAAGTTGATGCATCAAGGTGTGCTTAACCAATATGCGGTGCAATGCTGATGATGCCATGATCCAAATTTTAGTAACCGTAACATCGGCGATGTTACGCTCTGCATCCTGCCATGTTCTGGCTCGTTCGGTCGGGAAGGCTGCAAAAAGAACGACAGGACGGGTGCCTGTTCCCTGTCACGCTTCCCGTGACTGGCGGGTTAGGTGAGAGCGTGGTGGCGCATTAAATGCCACGGTTCCCGTGCTCACGTCAGGCGGTGGACGGCGTCCTTGCGCTCGACGCCTTCCGATTCGCTCGAGCCTGTTTCCGTATTCGATGGTAGCCGGCGCTCGAGCCCTGGTTGATTCGCAGGACGCTCTTTCCGTGTTTGAGGCTACGGTCGTCGAGGACCAGGTGTGTAACTGGGTAGGGCGTCGAGTTGGAGGCCTCGACTTGCGTACGAATATTCTCGTTATGCATATCAGTTGGGGTACCCCTTACTGATATCCTCGACAGTAGCCCCCGAGTCTCCATTCGAGCGCTTGCGCTCGAGTGGAGACTATATTTTTGTGGTTGAGGTTTCCGTGGGGGCGTGCGAGCGACCCTGCGGGGGTAGCCCCCGAGCCCTTGGAGGAGTTTTTTGTACTCCTTCGAGGGTTATACTGCCCAATTTGCGGATGCACTCTCGATGTCTGTTGTGAAAGGCTTCGACCGTATTATTCCGTGCAGGGGTTTCGACGTACTCCCGATGGAGCGAGCGTCATCTACCCCGGATTGAGCTCCTAGCGGGTAATCCAAGTGAGAACCTGTGCCCCGTTCGAAGGGGTCAGCTGCAGCCAGGAGGCGTTCTCATAAAGCGGGGTCGACGTGGTCGGGGATGCTGGTCTCGTTCGATAGAGTCCAGTGGCTCGATGCCTCCCTTCGGGGGGATTCCTCTCGACCATCTCAACCCTACCTTGGACATCCCCAGCGAGTTCTCGAGGCAGGCCTCGATTTCCGTCCACTCGCCGGGCATCCCTGACTCAGCCTGCGACCTCTCGAGACTTTCGTGGGTATGTACCTTGGCTTACAGGGGAAGGAAAGGGCCACGGCGGTTCGCCTTTCTGCCCGTTGGGCGCGCTTTTTCAGGCGGGAGCCATTGCGACACGGTATCGGCGCGGAATTCGTAGCGTCTCGTCTGTGAGAGGGATAAGGACCGTTAGGTGGCGCATTTATGGGATTAGTTACCGTATCTTTCGGATCTGTCCGTTGGCGGGCTGCCGTCTATAAATACGCCGTGGTTCCGTTGCTGTCGCTCCTTCCGCCTTTTGCCTCCATTCTCGCTTCAGCTCCCATGCCATTTCACGCGCGCACCCTCGAGCGGTAGTAGAGTCGCCTTCCTTCCACCTGAAAATGCCTGTGAGACTCATCGCTGCCGATGACTGGCGCCCGTCGTCGATGATGGAGCACCAACTACCGGAGCTCGAGAGGGAGGGACTCCTGCGCCCTCGCACTTCGTCGTCGCGGCCGGAGTGGATCGCGCTGGCGACGGACCACCGGGAGCCAAGGCCGCCCAAGGGCTACGTGGTCTCCTTCGCCAAGTTCCACCGCCACGGCTTGGGCTCTATTCCGAGTCGCTTCATCCGGGCGCTCTGCCACCACTACGGGGTGGAGCTCCAGCACTTCTCCCCAAACGCCATCACCGTCGCGGCGGTCCTTGCCGCGGTGTGTGAGGGCTACCTGGGGATGATGCCCCACTGGGATTTGTGCCTCCGTCTGTACCGGGGTGAGCTTTTCAATGCTCCCACCGGAACTACAGGTGTGAAGAAACCCGTGCGGGCCGGGTGCCTCAACCTGGTGCTGAAGACCGGCAAAACAGAGAGGCCGCGCGAGTACATCCCGGTGGGATTGACATCGAACCATGCCGGATGGGACTCCCAGTGGTTGAACTTGTGGAACGATGATGGCCTCCTTCCTGCCTACACCGGTCGCTTGATCTCGGAGCACCCGGACCACTGGATGTACGGCGTGGTTCAAGTCCACCAATCGCTGCTCGACCCCCTCCTCGACGCCTTGAAGAAGCTACGCGAGGAAGGCCTGACAGCCGCTCTCGTCCTCTCGGCGGTCCATCACCGGAGGGTTCTTCCGTTGATGTCTCGCCCGTTGAGGATGGACGAGATGGGTCCCGGCGTTTCGTCCTGGGATCTCGAGGCTTGCCGGATGTCTAACGAGGTTCCGGCGGACGACGAGGTCGCGGCCCGAGTCAGGGCGACCGTTGCTGGCGACTTCAAGCCAGATCATGTCAACGGCTTCCCTATGAGGCCTGACGAGGGGTCGATCAACCTGGTAAGCTCCTCCCTTGCTTATGGTTCCGATTCCGGAGTTTATTTGATCCTTCTTAAAACTTGTCTCCACTCGCACAGGGTTCAATCGATGTTCGGTCTTCGAGGCCTCCGGTGAAGGAGGACAAGGTTGACCGCGACAAGCGGCGAGAGTCCATTGAAAAGCAGAAGTCCGCATTGGACTTAAAAAAGAAAAAGGAGAAGAAGAAGAATCTCGAGCGCCAAGCGCTGGAGACGCGCCGAGCGAAATCCAGACAAAGGGGGGAGCCTGAGGAAGAATCCCTCGATGAGGACGATGGCGGCGATGGCGATGACGACAGTGACGACTCCAAGGGGATGGCATCTCGTCTCGACAGGATCCTCGAAGGTCCATCTCGAGTCGACGTAGACGCCCCGCCGACAGATGCACCAAAGGAGGGGTCAAGCGGGTCTCTTGAGAGGCGACAGAGGGAGTCGTCCCCTCGTTGCTCCCGTGCTGATACCCCTCCCGCACCTATGCGAGGTCTGTCCGTCCCGCGCTCCCAACCTCCCCCTGCGTCGAAGGCGGGTGATCGGGCTAAGCCCCTGGCGACGGGGCCATTGACCCGTGGCCGCGTCGCGGCCTCCGGCAAGGGGGAAGCGAGTCGTAGGAGTGGCAGCCCTAGCGCTCGCCTGGTGGGGGCTGCCGAGCCGAGGCCTGCGCCCGCTCGTGAGGTGCCTGGTTCGAGACCTGCCGGTCGAGGTACCGGCAGGCGGGCCGTTCTCCCTGTGGGGTAAGGTTTTCGACGTTATGATTCTCATCTTCCTATGTCTTTGACGTTATGGCTTTTCTTACGCCCATTCTTCTTTCCTTAGGCTGAAGCGAACGCTCGAGCAGGCCCAGCCCTCGATGGCAAAAAGACTTAAGGCGGGAGTGGCCTCCAAAGAATCAGGCTAGCGGTTTACTGTTGCTATGGGAGTTGGGTTGTCTTTGCGTCGATCATCATGACGACTGACTTTTTGCTTTTGAATGTCTACAGGTTCCTCCGACCCTCGACCGCCGACTGGTGCCGAGAGCGCCCTGCCCCGTCCCCTGGTGGGTGAGTCCACCCCACCGCCGCCGAAACGGGTCGAGGCGCCTCGCCCACAAGAGCAGGAGGAAGCCCCCGAGCCCACCCGTTCTGGGGTTGAGGGGGATCCTATCACAATAAGCGATGGATCTGGCGGCAACGGGCCTTCGAAGGACGCCTGCCCTATGGGTGAGGGGGCCGAGACTTCTCTCATCGCGAAGCGGACGTCCTGGCCCGTCGGGCTTCGCTCCGTCGAGGAGCAGAGGAAGAAGGAGGAAGAGGAGCGTGAGCAGGCAACGCGGCCACCACCGCGGGATGTGCAGCGGCTCCAGCAGAAAGCAGGAGAGGAGGACCAGCAGCCAGAAGGTCCCAGCTCGAGGAGCTGCTGGAGCAGGACCGGCAACAGGAGCTGCGGGAGCTCCAGGAGCAGCAGCAGCAGAGGGGCCAGCAGCTAGAGGAACTGCTCGAGCATCCCTCTCACAGCCCGCCGCAACCAGTGCCACCAGCGCAACAAGATCCTGGAAATGAGTATGAGAGTCTGCCGGTTTATGGTCCTCCGACCCCGGCGTGGCTCCGTCTGGGGGCGCCCGCTTCGATCCCAGCTGAGTCGGGGCGGGCGGACGGCGTGGTGGCGCTCGCCTGTATGATGCGCACCCCCGTTGACCCTCAGCCCGAGATCAGGGGCACGATCTATGGCATGGACGGAATTGCTCCGGGGTTCCTCCGGGAGCGTCGATCATGGGAGGACCGCATTCCCGCCGAGGAAGATGAGATCGGGACGTCAGGCGGTGGTGGCTGCAGCGAGACCGGGACCTGGAGGACGGTGGATGACGACGGGCGGTTCTGCTCCCTCGTCGACCTGTTCCTGCGCCACGGGGGGTCGCTCGAGACCGTCGAGGAGCTCATCCGGGGCGTTAAGGCGTGCGCGGACCAGGAGATAGAGAACTGGTGCCCCGACCGAATCCGCATTCGGGCCTCCACCGATCCGTCTAAACCTAACATTTTCTTAGACGACCGGAAGGAGGCCGAAAAGTGGGAACACGTCGAGGAGCTTCGCCTCTGGATGAAGCAAGTGGTGGGGCTCCTATCTGATGTTGTTGATAACGGGCTCGGGCCGGCCTACTTTGTAAGTGTTTTTTGGGTCTTGACCTTTGTAGAACATTTGGTTTCGTGTTCTAACTACCCAATCACTGGCTCGCAGGACCTAAAAGAGACCTCCTGCATCAAATTGAGCTTCATTCATGCAACAAGGGGCGGCTGGGAGCAACTCCCTCTCCTCAAGGATCAACTCCTCGAATCGCAGGAGAAGCTCCTCAAAGCTTACAAGGAGCTGTTGGTGCTTGAGGAGGAGAAGGAGAGGGAGGCCGCTCTGTCGGAAGCTCGGGAGGCCTCAAGAAAGGCGGTGGATGAGGCCGCGCTGCTGAGGGAGCGAGCCATGATAGTCGAGGAGGCTGCGTCCAAGGCTCGAGAGGAGGCCCTGTCTTACAGGGAAACGGCCACTAATCTGAGCAAGGAGAAGGGACACCTCGAGACTGACCTTGCTTCCGCCCGAGAAACCTTTCAGAAGATGAAGGTGGAGTGCGTGAATAGCGAGGTCGCCCGGAGCACCGCGGAGGAGGCCAAAAAGAAGGCTCTTGAGGATCTCGAGGCTGAGCGGACTCGATCTCGCAGCCTCTCTGACGACGTCGACCGTCTGAAGAGAGCGCTACTGGAGAAGGATGGAGCCATTGCGCAGGCCGGTAAGGTGATCGAGGACCTGCGCGTCGCCAACACCGAGCTGGTGCGCTCAAACAAAGAGATTGAGAGGGCCAACACCAAGTTGGTGGGCGAGAATACGCCTCTGGAGGAGAGCACTCACGATACGTTTTCTATTGTTGAGTTTTCTTTTTGAGGTGTGCTTTGTGTTATCTAATTTCTCCATGTCGGTCCTTGTAGGGCTTAAAGATGAGCTGCTTGCCGCTCAAGTCGAGGCCCGCTCGGCCAATGCCCTGCTCGAGGGGGAGGTCGCTTTGAACCGTCGGCTGCGGACGGCGATAAGCGATCTCTTGACCTCTTGGGAGGTCGAGCCCATGGACGAGTCGAGGGAGGAGGCTCGAGGCGATGCACTGGTTGATCAGCTGTGCTATCTAGGTGCGACGCTGAGGGATCGAGTGCGGGACGCCCTTCATATTGGAGTGAAGCGGGCGATGGCGGTAGTCTGCTCAGGCTTTTCTTATGACATGGAGGTGGTGTCTCACGGCTTTGTCACCGACATCTCTAAGACTGATGCGGAGAACGAGGAGAGGCTCCACGCCTTGATCGATGATGCGGAGGTCCCTGGGAAAGGTTGGCCAAACTATTTGAGCCAGAAGTGCTTCCTCTCGAGACTAGCTCGGGTGCGGATGAGGGTGGTGAGGACCAAGATGCAGACTGAGGCCTGCGAGCCTGCTCTGGGTGCTAAGGCCCCTTGTACAGTACTTGTTAATCTGTCTTATGTAATACGATGTCTTTTAAGTGGTTTGTGAGATCTGTGAATATTTGCCTATCTTTGCGCTCGAGATTCCTTTGTTTCTTTTTCTTCGTGTGTCTGTGTTTCCCGTTTGGTCTTTTTGTTAAGGCGACCTCGATTGCCTCGAGGGTAAGGAAGCGAGTAGAGTTACCATAGCCCGGGGGCGTAGGAGTTCTCAGGCTCGTTGTCCCTCGGCCCTTAAAGGGTTCGAGGTGCCTCTACTACTCGAACGTGCGGGGTTTACTGATAGGAACGAAAGAGTTACTTGGTTTTTTCGACGCTTGGGGGGGGACCCCCCTGCTAGCCCCCGAGGGGGTATCGACTTATGATGGGTCATAGTTGGTACTCCCTTCTAACGTCAAAACTTCGACCAACGAAAAGAAGTAAATTACTCGAGGGAAAGATCTCATTCATTCATGCGTTCATTCATAATGTCTTGGTACAAAATGTACATTCGAACATAAAGCTTGAAATTCTAGGGGTAGAATCGACGTAGCTGTTCGATGTTCCATGCGTTGGTGAAGATTGCCCCTTTTTCGTCCGCAAGCTTGTACGTCCCCAGCTTCAGGACTTCGGCCACCACGTATGGGCCCTCCCAAGGTGGAGTCAGCTTGTGGCGTCCTTGGTTGCTTTGCCGCCGCCGTAGGACAAGGTCGCCCACGTTCAGATCTATTTTGCGCACGTGCTTGTCGTGGTATCGCCGAAGCTTCTGCTGGTATCTGGCGGAGTTGAGGAGGGCCACGTCTCGAGCCTCCTCGAGTTGATCGACCGCATTCTCTCGAGTCTCCTTGTTTGATTGCTCGTTGTACGCTTTGAGTCGAGGGGACCCGTACTCGAGGTCCGTTGGGAGCACGGCCTTGGAGCCATAGACCATGAAGAATGGGGTGTATTTTGTGGCCCTGCTCGGTGTCGTCCTCAGGCTCCATAGGACCGAAGAGAGCTCATCGACCCATTTCTTGCCAAATTTCTTAAAGCGGTTGTAGATTCTCGGCTTGAGCCCCTGCAAAATCATGTCATTGGCACGCTCGACCTGGCCGTTAGTTCGAGGGTGGGCTACTGCGGACCAGTTCACACGGATGTGATGCCAATCGCAGAAGTCCAAGAACTTTCTGCCGGTGAACTGAGTGCCATTGTCGGTAATGATGACGTTGGGGATCCCAAACCGGTGGATGATGTCGGTGAAGAAGAGGACGGCTTGCTCGGAGCGAATGTTCGTGATGGGTCGAGCCTCGATCCACTTGGAGAACTTGTCGATGGCCACCAGTAGGTGGGTGTATCCTCCTGCTGCCTTCTGTAGAGGCCCTACCAGGTCGAGTCCCCATACCGCGAATGGCCATGTGATGGGGATCATTTGGAGAGCGTGGGCAGGAAGATGTGTCTGTTTGGCGTAGAATTGACACCCATGGCATGAGCGTACGAGCTCGATGGCATCACTTACGGCCGTTGGCCAGTAGAAGCCTTATCGGAAAGCGTTCCCTACGAGGGTCCGCGGGGCGGCGTGATGGCCACAAGTCCCCGAGTGTAGGTCCTCAAGGAGCTTTCGGCCTTCCTCTATGGTGATGCAGCGCTGCAAGATTCCTGTTGGGCTTCGTCGGTATAGCTCACTGCCTTCGCCGTAGATTACGTATGACTTGGCCCGTCGAGCGATACGGTGGGCCTCGGATCGATCTTCTGGTAGCTCGCCGCGAATCAGGCAATCGAGGAAAGGCGTGCGCCAGTCGAACGGTCGACCGGGTCGCTGCTCTGCCTCCATTACCTCGGCCGCTGCTAGCAGTGCCTCGATGGTGTCGGTTTGTTGGGGGGCGGTGGTTTCGACGCCCGCCCCTGAGCCCAAGTCGATTGATGACTCGTGGAGATCTCTCGCGAATGCATTGGGCGGGACCGTGCCTCGAGTTGACGCGATCTTAGCGAGTTCGTCGGCTGCCTCGTTGTAGCGTCGGGCGATGTGGACGAGCTCGAGGCCGTGGAATTTATCCTCGAGTCGACGTACCTCCTTGCAGTAGGCCTCCATTTTTGGGTCGTGGCAGTTGAAGGCCTTCATCACTTGGTCGATGACAAGTTGGGAGTCGCCTCGAATGTCGAGGCGTCGACCTCCTAGCTTGATGGCAATCTTCAGACCGTTGACAAGGGCCTCATACTCCGCGACATTGTTGGATGCAGCAAAGTGTATTCTGATGACGTACCTCATATGAATGCCGAGGGGTGAGATGAATAGAAGACCTCCCCAGCTCCCGTCTTCATGAGTGACCCGTCGAAATACATCGTCCACAGCTCTGCCTGAACTTGAGCCGGGGGGAGCTGGGAGTCCGTCCATTCCGCGATGAAATCTACCAGAGCTTGAGACTTGATGGCTTTATGAGGCGCATAGGTGAGGGTCTCACTCATGAGTTCGATCGACCACTTGGCGATTCTTCCTGTGGCCTCCTGACTCTGGATGATCTCACCCAATGGAAAGGATGAGATCACCGTGATAGGGTGGCCGAGGAAGTAATGTTGTAGCTTGCGTCGGGCGAGGATCACGGCGTAGATTAGCTTCTGGATCTGTGGGTACCGCGCCTTGGTCTCCGAGAGAACCTCGCTGACGAAATAGACCGGCCTCTGGACTGGCAGTGCATGCCCCTCCTCCTGCCTCTCGACCACCACCGCCGCGCTGACGACCTGGGTCGTCGAGGCAACGTACAGAAGTAGAGGTTCTGCAGGTCACGGTGGGACCAGGACCGAGGCGGAGGTCAGTGTTTTCTTCATTTTATCGAGGGCTTCCTTGGCTTCGGGGGTCCAAGAGAAACGCTCGGCTTTTTTTAGGAGGCGGTACAGTGGCAATGCCTTTTCTCCCAACCTCGAGATAAAACGACTCAGCGTCGCCAAACACCCCGTGACCTTTTGCACTCCCTTTACGTCTCACATCGGCCCCATTCTTGTGATGGCCGAGACTTTCTCGGGATTGGCCTCAATGCGGTGTTGGGAGACTATGTATCCCAGGAGCATGCCTCAGGGGACACCAAAGACGCACTTCTCGGGATTGAGCTTGATCTTGTTGGCGCGTAAGCAGCCGAAAGCAATCTCGAGGTCCTGAATCATGTCTCCCCATTGCTTTGACTTGACGATGATATCGTCGACGTATGCCTCGACTGTCGACCCTATATGTTTGCCAAATACGTGGAGCATGCAGCGCTGGTATGTGGCCCCCGCGTTTCAAAGCTCGAATGGCATGGTTACATAACAATACATCCCAAAAGGCATGATGAAATATGTCGCGAGCTGGTCGGACTCTTTCATTTTTGTTTGATGGTAACCAGAATATGCATCAAGGAAAGAAAGGGTTTCACATCCCGCAGTAGAATCAACGATTTGATCGATACGTGGCAATGGAAAAGGAACTTTTGGACATGCTTTATTTAAACTCGTATAATCGACACACATCCTCATTTTCCCATTCTTTTTCTTAACTAGTACAGGGTTTGCTAACCAGTCGGGATGATGAACCTCCTTGATGAATCCGGCCGTCAAAAGCTTGTGGATCTCCTCGCCAATGATCTTGCGTTTCTCCTCGTCGAAGCGACGCAACCGTTGTTTCACTGGCTTGGAACCGGCTCGAATTTCCAAGGAGTGCTCGGCAACTTCCCTCGGTATGCCTGGCATGTCCGAGGGACTCCATGCAAACATGTCGGCGTTTGCACGAAGAAAGTCGACGAGCACGGCTTCCTATTTGGGGTCGAGGTCGGTGCTGATTGTCAGCACCTTGCCGTCAGAGCCGTTGGGGTCGAGTGGGATCTTCTTTGTCCCTTCCGCCGGCTCGAAACTGCCGGCGTGGCGCTTGGGCTCTGGAGCCTCTGCGGCCAAGGCTTCGAGCTTCGAGGCGAGCTCGGTGGAACTCTCGACAGCTTCCCCGTACTCGACGCATTCGACGTCGCACTCGTACGCATGCTCGTAGGAGGAGCTGACGGTGATGCGCCCTTGGGTCCGGGCATCTTCAGCTTCAAGTAGGTGTAGTTGGGGATGGTCATAAACTTAGCGTAGCCCCGGCTCCCGATGATGGCGTGGTACGTGCCTCGAAACCCCACCACCTCAAAGGTGAGGGTCTCCTTTCTGAAATTGGCCGCCGTGCCAAAGCAGACCGGCAGGTCGATTCGACCTACCGGCAACACCTTCTTTCCAGGTACGACGCCATGGAAGCCACCGGCGCTTGGCTGGAGCTCTGTCCTGTTGATGCCGAGGAGGTTGAGGGTCTCAAGTTAGATGATGTTCAGGCTACTGCCGCCGTCCATCAGCACCTTTGAGAGTCTAGTGTTGACTATGATGGGGTCGACGACGAGCGGATAGACGTCAGGGGTGACCACCTTGTCGGGGTGGTCGTCTCGATCGAAGGTGATGGGGGTACTTGACCAGCTGAGGTACTGGGGCATGGCCATCCTTGCTGCAAAGACCTCACGGCGCTCCCTCTTGTGCTACCTTGCGGTTAGCTACGTCGAGGGTCCGCCGTAAATCATGTAGCAATCGTGGACGGCTGGGAAACCTTCGTCGTCTTTGTCGTTCCCCTTGTCGCCGCTCTTTTCTTTCTTTGGTTCATCACGTGCGTCCTTCTTGAACCCTAGGCCTTCGAAGTGTTTTTTCAGCATACGGCAGTCTTCGAGCTTGTGGTTTGCCCCTCCCATATGGTAAGGGCATGGCTCCTTCAGCTTCTTGTCAAAGATAGCCCCCTCCGGGGGTCCTCGAGGCCTTTTGTGTTCCATGGCGGCGACGAGATCGTCGTCGAGGTCCTCCTGCTGGAACGGCCGTGTTTTCTTCTTCTTTTTGTCCTTCTTGGGACCTCGACTGGGACCCTCATCATCATCAGCGGACGGCTTGCCTTTCCTTCCTTCGCAGCTGAAAAAGGCGCCGACTGCTTCTTCCCCTGCAGCATAGTTTGCCACTACGTCCATCACCTCGTCGACGGTCTGAGGGCGATTCCGGCCTAGTTCCCGCACCAAGTCTCGACTGGTGGTGCCAGAGACAAAGGCCAAGATGACGTCGTGGTCGGGGATGTGGGGCAACTCGGTGTGTTGTTTCGAGAAGCGTCGAGCATACTCTCGGAGAGTTTCTCCTGCTTTCTGCTTGCATTTGCTGAGGTCCCACGAGTTGTCGGGCCTTATGTAGGTTCCTTTGAAGTTACCTTCGAACACCCTGACCAAATCAACCCAATCGTGGATCTGGTTGGCCGGGAGCTCCTCGAGCAATCTGCGGGCGGTGTCAGAGAGGAAGAGGGGTAGCTGCCGGATGATGGCTCGATCGTCCCCTCGAGCGCCTCCCAGCTGACAAGCTAGCCTGAAGTCTGCTAGCCACAACTCTGGCTTGGTTTCGCCGTTGTATTTAGCAATGCTGGTGGGTGGTCGGAACGGGCTGGGCAGCGGCATGCTGCGGATTGCCCTGCTGAACACCCAAGGGCCTGGCAGTTCCGGAGCCATCCGGTCCTCGTCGCTGTCGTATCTCCCACCGCGGTGGGCGCTGTACCCGCGCTCTTCTGCGTCTCCATACCGACGGCGACGGTTCTCGTCGATGTCGCGTCGTGCGTCGTGTCGTCGTTGGTTGTCGACGGGGAGGACGAGTGCCGTCTTTTTCCCTCGTGGGGGCGGCTGCTGATGGACCGACACCTCTTTTTCGTTCTGGGCCGGCTCGTCACGCTTTTCTGTGGCCGCCCCTCGACGTTGAGAGGCCGAGCTCTTGGCTTGCTGAACTGCTGCTACCTAGAGCAGGGTCTGCACCTCGTCTCGAATGCGCCACGCCTGGGAGTTCGACGCCACAACGTTCTGGCCCGCTCGAGGGAATCGGCTGACGGGCTGCTCAGGCTCTCCGTCTCCGATGATCTGCCGATGTACCTCTTGAGCCCGTCTGCGGACACTTCCGCCGGGCGGTTAAGGCAAGTCCTGCTCGAGGATCTGTTCAAGCAGAACAAGGCGCTCACGATCTTCATCGAGCTTTGCTTTGAGCTCTCGCAGCTGCGCGATTTGCGCGGCTCTGTCTTCTTGTGGAGGGGGTCGACTTGACCGTCATTCCCAGGCGTCCTGGGGTCCTCCCTTGCTGTAGGGACTCGACCACCTGCAACGGCATCCTGTGTCTCGTCGGTGGTTTCCACTGCCTCGTTGATGTTGAAACATTCCCTAGTAGGGTCGTAGCTGTCGGACTCAGAGCCGGAGTCCGGTTCGGCGGCGTAGAAGCATCCACGTCCTTCCTCCAGCAGCCGTTGCCTGAGTGAGGTGATCGTGTATCGCCCAGGCCCTAGGCGACGGAGGCCTCGTACTTGGGAGAAATCCGGCAGCTCGGACGTCCGTTGATGCGCTTCAGTATCGCGTGGGAGGACCATTGGTCTCTCTACGTATGTCCGAGTGTTTGGACATATCGCCCTGGCGAGCGACGCCGCGGCATTATCCAGACCGTACGGCAGCGCTTTTATTGGGGCGAACAGCCCGTGTGGAAGTAGCGTAGCAGTGGGTGAGAGCACGCGGGGCGCGCCATCTCCCATCGTCGTCGTGCGGTCCTCGTGGCGTTGGGCCGCCATACCTGCGGTTTCGGCGCGCGGGGCTGTCGGCTCCTGAGTCACTTCCTGCCTAGTACGACCCGTCGGTTGTGACGAGGCAGAAGAGTGATGGTGGTGCTATCCACGCCTCTTGTTGGGCGGGGAGGCGTGGTGGCGAGGACGTCCCGGTGCCCTCAATTGTGCTGGCGCAATGCAAGCTCCTCCCGGTCCTTTGACCGAGAGCAGGATCATGTCATAGCCGGAACCAGTAGACATGAACTCGAGGCTCCCGAACCAAATCACCGTGGAGCGCGGAATCGGCGAAATGAGGGTGGCCATCTGGAAAAGAATGGGAAATCGGTGAAAAAACACGTAGGACCCCTACCTGGCGCGCCAATTGTCGGTGTTTTCCCCCGGGGGGTCACACCAACGAGTAAAACTTGTATGCGTGCTCCTTTTTCCAGATGGTGATGCAGAAAGACACAAGGATTTATCCTGGTTCGGGCAAGAGAAGGCCCTACGTCCAGCGGGGGGGAGTGTTTGTATTATTCTGCACCTAAGTGCTTGTACAGTGGCGAATACAAGAATGTTATGAACTGAGATGGGGTGAGAGTGCTCTACTACCTATGACTTGTTGTTGGTGCAAAAGCTGATCTGCAAACACAAAGGGCTAATACCCGATTCAAACGTTAAGGCGTGCCAGCCGATTTGACCTTACTATCGGCAAGGGTGGTAACTCGAACACTTTGGTCCTGACAGCAGCGATGCGCCCGGATGTCACGGCCAAGAGGTATTCACGCGGAACTTGAGAACACGCCGAGCTTAAGTCGACGAATTCCTAAGAACTCGTAATGAAAAGGAAAAAGTATGACGAAGTCGTCGAAAAAGTAGTTGCTGGAATATGAGTAAAACTTGTGTTTGATTGATTGATAGATATCTCATTGTTGATATTTGGGAACGCAATAAGGAATTGATCCGCAAGCGCACGGATATCGGTGAGCACTTCACCCGGGAAATTATCCAGAGTATCGTATTTATTTTTTTACCACTAGGAGAAAGAGTGCATCTGACTAACCGGTCTATTACTACTAACCTTTAGGCGCAAAGAATGTCTTTCGATGTGAGTGATAAATAGAGAAGACTGCAACCGTAGTCTCCTTCTAACCTTGGTAAGGATGATCAACTATTCTAATGGGGAGGCTAACGGAATCTAGACAACACAAAGGATGTTCGACCCGCACCTATAAACCCTATCCTTCCTGCTAACGAGATGTGATCTACAAAGGTAGCTCGGAATTGTCACGTTCCTCACTACTACCACGGTCCAGCTAGTCAGGGAATATCTATGAGTACCCCAGCCTAAACACCACGTTTACGCCAGCAATGATTACTCTAAACTCTACGCGAAGAGATTAAAGTAAACTCATAAACCATAAGAACAATAAAACAAGAACTTACTAGAATTTAGAAGTCGAATTACTGAAGAATCCTAGGAGCAAGCTTCGGGTTAGGAGAACTTGATCCCGCAGGTACAAGCTTGGAGTAGACACCGACAGGCCGGGCTTCCTCCACTCTACACCTCCACTCTATCTCTCTCAATCTAGTAGAAACTAGAAGATCTATTTCTACCTTACATTGATTGCTAAGCCCAAAAAGAAATATTAATTAGAGAAGAGGTTTTCCTTCGAGGGCACCCCTCAGTCTCTATGATAATTTCTTCATGTCTTCTCCAGGGGCCAGGGGGGCCTTGCTTATATAGTCTTCCCCTTCTATGCGTTTTTGGGTCGATAGCCGAGGTGGTACTATGTTTTTCTTGATCCAATAGGTCGGTGGAATATCCCGAACGAAAGAGTCCTGATTTGGCTCCAGCAGGGGGGCGGGCGCCCAGGCTACCAGGGCGGGCGCCTTGGGCCTGGCCCAGTTTTGCCTCCGCTTCGGTCTCGTGGCTTCTGGAGTCTTCTAGATGATGTAAAATTGCGCGGTGCGTTGATATCTCTATGTAATCCCGACATGTAGGTCTTTCTTCCTTATTTCCTGATAACCCCCTGCAGAAACAGATAAACAACAAAACTCGTGGAATTCTGTTAGATCAAACCCTAATTCTAGGTGTTGTTTGCATATTGGTCCTTTCTCTTGTTTATTTGATAATTAAAATTGATACTTAAGAACCGTCAACAAATACCCCCATACTTAGGCTTTTACTCATCCTCGAGAAAAGGATGGTTAAGAAAAATATCTGGGGTAAAACATTTAAAACATTCTCTTTATATAATTGCAGGGTGTTAAAATTCCACTGTGTACCATAGTCAGGGATGTTTATGGTTAAGAGTAGAGATCCTTTCTTCTCAATCCTGTCACTTGGAGTTTTTGTTATATTTTTGAAAGAAAGTTAGCATACCTTTTTATCCTCATAGGTTCTCTCAGATCACTCATTATCTTTTATATATATATCTCACTGAGGTTGTTTTATTTTTGCAAAAATTCTCAAGCATTCTTACTTTGTATTTATTGCCTGATCAAAACGGGATCCGAGGAAGGGAATGTCATACTCTTAGATCCAAGACTTTGGAAATTAAAATCTTTGTCAACTCTTGCTGGCATATTGCTTATTAGAGGGACCATGGGCTATCATTTTCATTTCATTTTTTTTAAGTGGATACCGAGGTACCCTAATTCTACTGCCGGACACTTGTCCATTTTTTCTGCGAGGTTGTCGAGCACTTGCTCCTTTTTATTTCCTCGAAATATTTTTATTTTTGCATAGCCCATGCCTCTAATGCAATAATACTTCGGAAGAGTGAATCTTTCTGAAATAATGTCTTGATCTTAGGAGCATGATAAATCTTTCAACAAGGGTCTGACTCATTTTGAACAAACTCAATACAGAGTAGATAGCTTTATAATCATCATTAATATTTTTATTTTTATCAGGCATATAAAACACTGAGGATGGTAGCTAGAATTTTGAATATTTTGAAATAAATTCTCCAAGCAACAATGATATCAAGAATAAGAAACTCATACTCTACCATCACATATTCCATATTGACTTGAGTAACACAGGGTTTTAAAATGATTTTATAATAATTGCAAGTTTTCAGGAAATATCACAGATTGAGATTAATCATGATTAGAAATATTTTAATCTTTTTATTTTATCATGTCGGAAACAGTAATCTGCATAATCCAAAATAAATGTATGTATGAAGTAAAGTGTGCAGAGTGTGTACCTGAATCGTGGAGTGGTGTAGTCGCAGTGTGTTTGGCATGTTAAGGGATCTCCCCCATACTTGTTTTCTGCTTTCTTGCACAAAAATAAAGTAGAGACACACAAGACATAATAATAATAGTAATACTCTTTGTTGATCTTGAGGCATTTAGTACAAAAGACTGATAACAAACTGATAGCAAACTGATAATAATAGTAAACTGATGATAATAGTAAACCTAAACCGAATTTAAAGATAAATGACTAAGATGCATTGCCTCAAGGTCTAATCTAGATAACTTAACGGCGCTCTAATTCCTTGATCTTCTTGTTGGCACTGGCAAGATCCTGTCTAAGGCCTAATATAACGGTGTTGTGGTTAGAGAGCTGCCTAGTGAGGGAATTAATCGAGGACTGGAGGTCTATGATAACTCTATCTAGCCTGCGAACTTCCTCATCAATATCCGTTATAGTCTTGCGACGCTTGGGAGGTGTCTCAAAAGCATTGAGAGAGTGCTTCGGGGCTGCCTTTGGAGGGATGAAACGGACTTTGGATGCTCTAATCCCTTCAAAGTAAGGCCTTTCCTCCTCCGTAGTGTAGCGAACGCTGCTGATCTCGCCGCTCCGGTTGGTCTTGACTCCAACGACCCTCTCATTGGGTCTAGGTGGAAGGATCCTTGTGCCGATTGGTACCTTGATAGTGGTCTTCGTCTTGGATGATGGTCCTTTGAGGAGTAGGGGTTGTGGTGGTGCGGTGAGAACTGGTTGAGCATGGTAAGATTGGGCGGAGCTGCGTTGGCGTAATGGCATGGCTTCTAGCTGACGCTCTGTGTTGGCCGGGACGAGAGCACGGGCATCGGGGTCTTCCACAGGCTCCATGTTGAGGTTGAAGTGGACGACTTCCCAATCGTCGTGGTACTTGTCGGCCATTGGAGTAGCAAGGAACTAATGAAATTTTAATTGAAGGAGAGCTTAATCAAGCTCTAATTGAAGGAGAGAAAGCTTGGTGGCTTGGTGTTTGAAAACTGAGGTCAGGGGTCTGTTTATATAGGGGTCAAAAGGATGCCTCTATGAGTTGTTCGGGTTGCTCCCGTCGATGTGCGTGCGAAACTTTCCATCCGAGGGATTATTCGGATCACCCTAAGTGCATTTTCCATAACAGAGAAAGTCGGGACCGAGGGGGAACAGGGGCTGGGCGCCCGCCCACTTGACCTGGGCGCCCGCCCTCTCTCTAGCTCCTCTGTGGGCCCACTTTTCCGAGCGCGTTTCTAGATGCGAAATTATTTAGAAAAATATATATATATGCCCCAAAACCATCAGACCAAAAGTATCGGGCTCTAGTTCTCCATGGGAAGGTAAAAATGGACTACGTCTATTTCTTCAAATTCATCATTGGGCTCTAAAAATAATTTAAGACGTTGACCATTTACCTTGAATAACGTACCTTCGCTATTTTGAAGTGTGATAGCTCCGTGGGATGATGAATTGATTACCTTGAATGGTCCTTCCCATTTGCTCCGGAGTTTTCCATGCCCGAAAAGCTTCACCCTGGAATTAAAAAGTAATACCTTATCTCCGGGTGTGAACTCCTTCTTCTTGATTCTCTTGTCATGCCACCTCTTGACTCTTTCTTTGTAGATTTTTGAATTGTGATATGCCTTCTCTCGCCATTCTTCCAATTCTGATAGTTGCATTCTTCTATAATCTCCAGCAACATCTAGGTCCATATTCCATCTCTTTATGGCCCAGTGTGCTTTGAACTCTAGTTCAACAGGTAGATGGCAAGTCTTTCCGTACACCAATTGGTATGGAGACATTCCAATTGGGGTCTTGTATGCTGTCCGGTATGCCCAGAGTGCATCGGGTAACTTGTCTTTCCACGCCGTTCCCATTTCATTTACTGTCTTCTGAAGAATATTCTTGATTTGTTTGTTGGAAGTCTCTGCTTGGCCACTTGTTTGAGGATGATAGGGGGTAGCGACGTTGTGACGGATTCCATGTCTTGATAGATATTGCTTGAAGCGTTTGTCGATGAAGTGTGCTCCTCCATCACTTATCACTACTCTGGGAACTCCAAATCTTGGAAATATAATTTCTTCAAACATCCTCTTTGAACTGACGTTGTCGGCATGCTTGAAAGGTAATGCTTCTACCCACTTGGAGACATAGTCAACCGCCACCAAAATGTACTCACACTTCTTTGATGGAGGAAATGGACCCATGTAGTCTATTCCCCAGACATCAAAGAGCTCAATCTGAAGGTTGTTGGTGAGTGGCATTGCATCCCTTGTATTTATGTTTCCGTGCCTTTGACATGGCCCACATCTCCTGATATATTGCTTCGTGTCTTCATACATTGTAGGCCAGTAGAATCCACACTGCCAGATCTTTGAATGTGTACGGAATGCTCCATAGTGACCTCCATATGGTGATGAATGACATCTGTCGATGATCTTCCATCCTTCCTCAGTGGTCACACATCTCCTGAGTAAGCCATCAGAGCATACTCGGAAGAGGTATGGCTCATCCCATATATGTGAACGACTTTCTTGAATAAGCTTCTTCTTGTTTGCTCCTGGTGGTACATACCCTGAAACCATAAAATTAACAATATCTGCATACCAGGGGTCAGACCTGTTAATCCCGTAGAGCATGTCGTCCCGGAGTGAATCATTGATTGGGGTTTCCTGTGGACTCTTAAAATACATTCTAGACAGGTGATCAGCAACAGAATTTTCTACTCCCTTTTTATCTTTTATTTCTAAGTCAAATTCTTGGAGTAATAAAATCCATCTAATCAGGCGAGGTTTAGCATCTTTTTTAGTGAGCAAATATTTTAGTGTAGCATGATCAGTGTAAACAATTATTTTAGCTCCAACTAAATAAGATCTAAATTTATCAATAGCAAAGACAACAGCCAGAAGCTCTTTTTCAGTGGTTGCATAATTAAGTTGAGCTCCTGTCAAAGTTTTACTGGCATAAGCAATTGCATGATGCTTCTTATCTTTAGTTTGTCCCAATACTGCCCCCACAGCATAATCACTAGCATCACACATAATTTCAAAAGGTAACGACCAATCAGGGGGTTGAATGATTGGTGCAGAGATGAGTGCTTTCTTTAATAAATTGAAAGATGTTAGACATGCATCATCAAATTCGAAAGGAGCATCCTTGGCTAGCAAAAGAGTAAGTGGTCGAGCAATGAATGAAAAATCTTTTATGAATCTACGATAAAAACCAGCATGGCCAAGAAAGCTTCGAATTCCTTTTATATTCACAGGTAGAGGTAGTTGTTCAATTACTTCAATTTTAGCTTTGTCTACCTCAATTCCTCTTTCAGACACTAAGTGTCCCAGCACTATTCCTTCCCTAACCATAAAATAACATTTTTCCCAATTAAGGATTAAGTGCTTTTCTTCACATCTTTGCAAAACCTTATCTAAGTTTTCAAGACAACTATCAAAAGTTTTTCCATAAACAGAGAAATCATCCATGAAAACTTCCATAAATCTCTTCAATCATATCAGAAAATATAGACATCATGCATCTTTGAAAAGAAGCTGGTGCATTACATAACCCAAAAGACATTCTACGATAAGCATAAGTTCCATAAGGGCATGTAAAAGTGGTTTTGCTTTGATCATCGGGATGGATCGGGATTTGATGATACCCTGAATATCCATCTAAGAAACAAAAGAATGAATGGTTTGCTAACCGCTCTAGCATCTCATCTATAAAAGGTAAGGGAAAGTGATCTTTTCTCGTGGCTTTGTTTAGTTTTCTATAGTCTATGCACATCCGCCATCCTGTGACGGTGCGTTGCGGAATTAGCTCGTTCTTTTCATTCATAATAACTGTCATGCCTCCCTTTTTGGGCACAATTTGGACTGGGCTCACCCACTCACTGTGCGGCACAGGATATATAATCCCTGCATGCAGCAACTTAATAACTTCCTTTTTAACTACCTCTCTCATAGTGTTGTTAAGTCTACGTTGGGGTTCTCGAGAGGGTGTAACAGAAGGATCTGTTGGAATACGATGGGTACAAATCATAGGACTGATTCCTCTAAGATCTTGAAGTGAGTAGCCGAATACTGAGTGATGTTTCTCAAGAATGGTCATTAATCGCAGAGTTTGATCCTGAGTGAGTTTATCGCTAATGATCACAGGAAACTTTGGATTATTATTTAGGAAAGCATAGGTAAGACCGGGTGGTAAAGTTTTAAGCTCTATGGGGGGTCTAGGTGTTTCTGCAAACTCATCTAAGGGTTCAGGCTCAGAAGGTTCGTCTTCGTCTTCAGTGAAGAAAGGAGTTTCGTCTTCTAAGTCTGGTTCATCTAAAAGCTCTAGAGACGCAGCCTTTACTTCCTCCATAGGATCAGGCAAAAGATATGACTCGGCCTTATTGTTTAAGGAGTGTGAAATTATTATTGAGAATTTAAAAGTTTTTCCAAAAGAAATGTGTAGCTTTCTAGTATGACCTTCATAAAGGAGTCTTCTAAAAGGTTGTCCTATCAGTAGGTCAAAGTCCCATGTATCAAAGATATAAAAGTTCAAATGAACCATGGAGCCTTCTACCGTAAGAGGTAGGACATTTATAATTCCAAGACTGGGGACTAATCGTCCCGAAGATTCCTTTATGACCTTTGTTGTGGGGGTTAAGATAAGATTTTTAAATAGTTTAAGTGCAAAGGATTCAGACATAATGTTGATCCCCACAACAGGATTATAAAGAGCATTAAATCGATCAGAATTATAAGCACAGCGTATAGTTATAGAGGGTGTGTCCAAACGGATCACATCAGAGGAAAGCTCTGATTCCTCCAACCATTCGCTACTCATGACTGAGATAAGCTCTCTCAATTGATATTCACTTGGTAAATAAATGCTAAATTGGCCGTTTTGGGGTTTGTCAATAGAATGGTAGTTTGAAATATTTCCAAAATCGGCAAAGAGATCGGATTCTATATCCAGTATGAAGTCCGGTAGTGGAATTTCTTCCTCTTGAGGCTCAGAACTTGGGATAGCTAAAGTAGATGAAGAATTTGGCAGAGTGTCTACTTCGGCTTCGTAGGTTTCATCATGAAGGGTACTATCCATCTCAGCTTCTAGGATTCTATCTAGGATCACTCTTGCTTCATCAGCAGGGATGCGAAAGAAAGAACCTCTAGACATTGTGTGTAGCATTTGTTTGTGATTTCTATGAAGACCTCGAAAAAAGTGAAATAAAAGAACAAGGTCTTCAAGATTAAGGTTTGGACCAGATTCTAAAAGATCAGAAAAACGTTTCTAGGATTTTCCCAAAGTTTCATTATCTTTTTGTTTAAAAGATAGGACTTCGAGTCTAAGGTCGGCTATACGGTCAAGGGAATAGAAATCTAGACAAAAGTTGGCTCGTAAAACTCCCCATTCACCTTGTTGTTGACTTACCTTTTGACTGTACCATTGTCTAGCTTCTCCCCGTAAAGAAAAAGGAAAAAGCTTCCAACGTAAAGTTTTATCAGAAATGCCTTCAATGCGAAGACAATCACATGTTTGCTCAAAATCTCTAATATGAAGGTAAGGGTTTTCGTCTTCCTTTCCCGAAAAAGATTGGTTTTGAATCATGGCAATCAACCTAGAACTTAACTTATACTGGGGTGTTTGGATAGGCTGTGATGATTCCCATGGTAAAAGGTCAGTTGCTAAAGGGATTGCAGACTCATGGATCGATTTAGAATTTTGGTTTTCCATAAGGTAAGAATAAAGAAAATAAATAAAGAATATAAAAGATAAGAAAAGATAAAAGTATAGATACAAGCTAATAGCAAGACTCAGGTTATCTCAGCAACCGTCTTTCTCCCCGACAACGGCGCCAGAAATGCTTGTTGATATTTGGGAACGCAATAAGGAATTGATCCGCAAGCGCACGGATATCGGTGAGCACTTCACCCGGGAAATTATCCAGAGTATCGTATTTATTTTTTTACCACTAGGAGAAAGAGTGCATCTGACTAACCGGTCTATTACTACTAACCTTTAGGCACAAAGAATGTCTTTCGATGTGAGTGATAAATAGAGAAGACTGCAACCGTAGTCTCCTTCTAACCTTGGTAAGGATGATCTACTGTTCTAATGGGGAGGCTAACGGAATCTAGACAACACAAAGGATGTTCGACCCGCACCTATAAACCCTATCCTTCCTGCTAACGAGATGTGATCTACACAGGTAGCTCGGAATTGTCACGTTCCTCACTACTACCACGGTTCAGCTAGTCAGGGAATATCTATGAGTACCCCAGCCTAAACACCACGTTTACGCCAGCAATGATTACTCTAAACTCTACGCGAAGAGATTAAAGTAAACTCATAAACCATAAGAACAATAAAACAAGAACTTACTAGAATTTAGAAGTCGAATTACTGAAGAATCCTAGGAGCAAGCTTCGGGTTAGGAGAACTTGATCCCGCAGGTACAAGCTTGGAGTAGACACCGACAGGCCGGGCTTCCTCCACTCTACACCTCCACTCTATCTCTCTCAATCTAGTAGAAACTAGAAGATCTATTTCTACCTTACATTGATTGCTAAGCCTAAAAAGAAATATTAATTAGAGCAGAGGTTTTCCTTCGAGGGCACCCCTTAGTCTCTATGATAATTTCTTCATGTCTTCTCCAGGGGCCAGGGGGGCCTTGCTTATATAGTCCTCCCCTTCTATGCGTTTTTGGGTCGATAGCCGAGGTGGTACTATGTTTTTCTTGATCCAATAGGTCGGTGGAATATCCCAAACGAAAGAGTCCTGATTTGGCTCCAGCAGGGGGGCGGGCGCCCAGGCTACTAGGGCGGGCGCCCTGGGCCTGGCCCAGTTTTGCCTCCGCTTCGGTCTCGTGGCTTCTGGAGTCTTCTAGATGATGTAAAATTGCGCGGTGCGTTGATATCTCTATGTAATCCCGACATGTAGGCCTTTCTTCCTTATTTCCTGATAACCCCCTGCAGAAACAGATAAACAACAAAACTCGTGGAATTCTGTTAGATCAAACCCTAATTCTAGGTGTTGTTTGCATATTGGTCCTTTCTCTTGTTTATTTGATAATTAAAATTGATACTTAAGAACCGTCAACACTCATTACAAGGCCCTAGGGTCTATATTTATACCCTGCTCAAAGAGCTACAACCAGACACGACTAGAATTCGAATTCCAAATTACATAGAATCCGTATACAAAATGACTTAAATAACTAAGGAAAACATAAAGCTATCCCCCATGACAAGCTAGAACATCTCCACAAACCGATCGGCAACTCCCGGACTCTCCCTCCGTATCATCAACAAACTCCCTTGTCATAATCATCGGCAGACTTCCTTGTTGTAGCCATCGGCACAGACACATCACCATCTACAGACTTAGTCACGTTCAATCTCTCCTTCATCGGCAACCACCTTCATCGGCAATTCATCCTGTAGACAAAACACCGTCGTCCTATCCTGTCGGCCTGTACTCTACCAAACATGGACACGTGCCCAAAAACGGTGTCAACACATGCCCCCCAATTTTGGAGTATGGAATCGTTAGTGCTCCGAAATTCTCTGCAGTAATGATGCCTTCTCCCGCAATTAATGTTCCTAACCTGGTAACCGACAACCTTAATCTGAACAACTCTGACCCTGTTCTCTTGCAAATCCCTTGAAATCCTCAGCTTTCCAAACGGACATTTCCTTTCCGGTCGCACATCGGCAATATTATTGTTGCAAAGATTTGCCGATGGACTGACCAGGATGCTCGTACCTTATTTTCCAAACGGCTATCTCCACTTTATCTGCCCATCGGCAATATGACCGTTACAAGTCACCGCCGATGGACCGACCAGGAGATCTCGCACAGTGAAATATCTCTGAATAATGACCGCTTCCTATCAAATCACCTGCACAATCTCTTGATTACCGTGCAAACAGTTACCATATCTACCTGAGCACCCTCGGATTTCTCGGATGCGGCAAAGAGATAAGTCAGATTTGCCCCTGCCCGTTTTGTCCTATAAGTAGTTCCTTCTTGGGTACTCCTTCTCCATCACATCATTCTACAACTTCAACCTCACCTTTCCGGCGGCGGCGCTGTTCCAAAAGCTCTAAGATCTCCGACGAGGCTCCTTCTTCACCAACTCCAAAACTCTCAAGCTTCTCCTCCGTGGCAAAATGGCCGTCAACTTCATCATCCCTGAGGTCAGTCCTTCGCACCATCTATTAACCTTTTCTCGCACCCTCGTTTATCTGCAATCCGCCGTACTGAATATTTTTCCCCCTTCTCTTTTTTTGTTTTTTTTGTATACCTCCAAAACCATTAGGAATCGGCTAACAAAATTGTCATCCCCACTAATCGACCACATCTCCAATGCCTTGGCCCGTTAGGGGATCTAGATCCAACCGATCTCATAAACGCAGAAACCAATAGGATCCCTTTCAGAGCAGAGAACTTTTCTTTGGATCTGTGGAAGGACACTTTTCGCTCCTGGCCCAGTCCTATTGTGGGGTGGACAGATTGGTTTCTGAGAGTTAGCAACTCAAATGAAGTCCAATGGGGTGAAAGAAATCTAGCCCAATGCATTAGGTTGTCTATTGTCGATATGCATAGGAACGAGTCACTGCTGATAGCTGCGTCATACTTCTGGTCAGACACGCTCAATGCCTTTGTCTTTGGCCATGGCCCTGTTTCCCCTCACTCTTGCCGATGTGGCTATGCTCACCGGGTTAGACATTTCTTCTGCCGATAGCACTCACTTTTTTGATACCAAACCCAGTGCTAAGGTAGAAACCCGCTCCATCGGCGGCTGGTCAGGGTATATCCAAAAATACCGCAAAACAGGCCTTGTTGACATAAAGGAGCAGACCTGCTTTCTGAACATGTGGCTAGACAAATTCGTGTTCTGTGGTCGATCGGCAGGACCAACTTCCGTTCATCTAGCAGCAGCGGAAAATCTGGCCAATGGTGGCCGATTTCCTCTCGGCCGATACCTGCTTGGAGCAGCCTATCACCTCCTCCACCAAGTAACTAAGAAGCTCTTGCTTGGCCAGTCTATCGGCAACTTGGGAGGCCCCTGGTGGTTTATCAATATGTGGCTCAATCTACATCTGCACAAGCGCCTGAATTTTAACTTATTCACACAGCGTTTCCCAAGGGTCATAACTGAAAATTATGTGTTGGGTGAAGAAGAATCGGCAACACGTGCTCCCTTAAACTTCGGCGAAGCTCTTATAGTTCTGCCTGGTTCAGGGGGTAATCCAGATCAGATCAGCCGATTCTTCCAAACTCTGTATGAGGGCTTGGCCAGAGATGAGCGAGCATGGTTGGCCTATGATGACCCAGACAGTATGCTTCCCCTGGTTTTCAACCCATTTGATGAAGTTCTTGACCGAGATAATGAAGTGATGATGGCAATGGTAACTCCCAGAGCTATACCAGTGAATTTCTTTGGTAGTGGGAAAACCTCTCCTCAGACTTATGAATTTTACAATCCATCGGCACTAGCCCGTCAGTTAGCTTTCGGCCAGCTGCCGATCGCACTCTGCTACGCCGATGTGATAAAGCCCAGGGAAACCATCAACAATCTCCTTGAATGGATCCGAGTAGCCCAACTGCCATCGAGTGCCGATACAGACGTAGATTTATCGGAGTGGGTTCCAGCCGCCTTCATAACACAGGCATACAAGCAATGGTGGGCAGAATGGAAGGAGCATCTGTTCTGCAAATCGGCCCTCACGTACCGCGGCATGATTGACCCTGAATACGAAGTTCCTAATGATACCGTAAGTGTTTTCAAACTGATATTTCAATCCTTTCAATTCTGTTCCTATCGGCAATTTACTTCTAAACTTTTCTGCAGGTTGATGATACCCCTCCATCGATCAGCAAAAGTGGCAAGCCGATTGATCTATTTGCATCAGGCCCAATCTCTTCAATTGGCCACAACGCCCCTACCCTGGCTTCCATCGTGCATCGAGGTATACGCCTGAGGAAGGTCACCAGCAGGAAGACCCAGACTTCACCATCGGTAGCTGCTTTCGCCCTAGCACAGGCTTTTAAGGTAACTGCTAAACCTCTTCGTTTATACCGATCTTTACCTTTACATCAGCTACACTTGTATTCACAAATCCCTCTTTGTTGTTACAGCAAACCAGTGCATCGGCAAAAACCAAGAGCCAAGGTACCGATGCCCCCCCAGTCCAGCCAACAGAAGAGAAAGGGTGCCAAAAGTACCAGGGCAAAAACAAAGCGCCAGAAAGTGGCAACTCCTCCTCCTCCTCCTCCTCTAGTATCTCCCATTCCGGTGGAATCTTCCCCTTCTCCTCCAGACGTAGAGACTCAGCAAGCACTATCTCCCCCTCCAACGCAAGAAGCACCACAGGTAGAAGAAACTCAACTGGAAGAACCCCAACAAGAAGTACCTCAGCCAGAAGACACATCGGCTGATGTTCGTGAACCAACCACCGATCCAGCAGGTTCCATTATAGCATCGGTGGTTTCCTCCGTTCAGACAAGTATCGTCCTTCCTCAAGGTAACATATTTACAAAGTTAATACCAATGAACCCATCTTTTCATCTCATAATAACTTTTATTAATCTTCAGCTGACGTCGTTCCATCGGCAACCCTGGCCGATCAATCTGTAGCTCCATCGGCATCTTTGACCGATCAGCCTGTAGCTCCATCGGCATCTTCCAGTCAAAGGCAAGAGATTGCCTTGAAGCAAGTAAGTTATCCAGCTCCTATCAATATTTTTACCGGCATTTTGATCATAGAATGACTCACTTTATTTTTCCTTTTCAGGAGCAGGACTCTCGTGACAGCCTATTCTCCTTTGCTATTGATATCTCCGATGATGAAGGCGAGGAAGCGAGCTCCTCCCGGGCAGTTGGGATCGCATCAGCAGAGATCAGAGCCAAGCTGGAAGAACTATCGGCTCTCCTTCATCAGGACACGGCACAATTGGTCGATGACTCTGACCTAGCCAAGGTTCTGTTCAGGACTCTCAGAGGCCAGATTCCAGCCGATGTCGAAGAAATCCTCTTCCAAGCTGCACATCTGGAGAGCCGTCAGCTGTAGTACTAGAGGGCTTCTCGACGTCTTGCCGATAGAGCTGCTCAGACTCAGCTTTCTGAAGAAATGATGAAAGAGAAACTCCTGACCAATGAGAAGCACAAGAGCATCGGCACCCTGAGATCTTCAGGAGACGCGCTGAAGCAGAAGATTTCTGACCTATCGGCAAAAAGAGAAGCTCTGCTGGCAGAACTCAAGCGACTGGAAGACGCTTTATCTCAAGCCCAACAGGAAGAGAGCCAACTGCCAGAGACCATCAGGCTCCTTGAGCAAGAACGAAACATCCACGGTCGCAAGGCATTGCAGTTGAAGAAGAAGCTGAAGCCGATAGAAGGTTCTGCCGATGACGACAACAAAGAGATAGAAACAGCCAACCAAATCCGGCTGCGCGCCTTATCGGCGATCCAGGCGCTGCTGAACATATGAAGCTCTCATCGGCGACATGTCTTTACTTCTCTGCACTTCTAGCTTTCTAGCTGTTTTAATCTAGCCGATAGGATTGTTATCGGCAACTTTTGAAACACTAAGTCCGGCCCCAAACATTCTAACCCAGCCGATGGGAGTGTTATCGGCATTTAAACTTTATGCATCGACCCATATGCTGGGGTAATATTTCTTTAAATATTTGCCATTTAATGCTCTGGGAAACTCAACTCCTTCGAGAGTTTCTAGAATGTAGGCGTTACCCGGAGCCGATCGACTTATCCGATAGGGACCTTCCCAATTAGGAGACCACTTCCCAAACTTCGAACTTTTAGTTCCGATCGGCAAGATTAATTTCCATACTAAGTCCCCTTCGGCAAATTCCTTAGCCTTTACCCTTTTATCGTACCATCTGGCAACCCTTTTCTTATTCTCCTCTATACTCATCAAAGCCCTCAGCCAATGCCCTGCTAGATCATCCAACTCATCTGTCATTAAAGTAGCATAATCATCGGCAGCCAATTGATCTTGAAAAGATAGTCGCCTAGACCCAGTCTTAACCTCCCAAGGTAATACTGCATCATGTCCATACACCAACTGATAAGGTGCAACTTTAGTTGATCCATGACAGGCCATACGATAGGACCACAAGGCCTCATTCAACAATGTGTGCCACCTTCTAGGATTTTCTTCAATCTTCCGCTTGATAAGCTTAATGATTCCTTTGTTAGACGCCTCGGCCTGCCCATTAGCCTGAGCATAGTAAGGAGAAGAATTCAACACTTTAATCCCCATACCGATTGCGAATTCATCAAACTCCCCCGATGTGAACATAGTGCCTTGATCGGTAGTAATTGTGTGAGGAATCCCAAATCGGTAAATAATGTGCTCCTTCACAAAATCAATCATATTGGCCGATGTGACCTTCTTCAAAGGAATAGCTTCAACCCATTTAGTGAAATAATCGGTGGCAACCAGAATAAACTTATGCCCCTTGCTAGATGGTGGATAAATCTGGCCGATTAGATCAATAGCCCATCCCCGGAACGGCCAAGGCTTGATAATAGGATTCATAGCCGACGCCGGTGCTCTTTGAATGTTACCAAACTTTTGACAACCTTGACATCCCTTGAAATACTTAAAGCAATCCTCAAGTATGGTCAGCCAAAAATATCCATTCCTCCTAATCATCCACTTCATCTTGAAAGCCGACTGGTGTGCTCCACATACCCCTTCATGGATTTCCCCCATCAAACTTCTAGCTTCATCATCACTCAAGCATCAAAGAAGAATTCCATCAATAGTTCGGTAGTACAATTCATCTTCGAGGAGCACATACTTGGTGGCTTGAAACCGAACCCGTCTCTCAACTTTCTTGGACGGATCTTTTAAGTAATCAACGATTTCTTTTCTCCAATCATCGGCACCAATTGCCGATATCGCATTAATTATAGGCTGATATCCCGAAGCATGCTGAGCCAACCGATTCACCTCTTCATTATGCAATCGAGGAACATACTCTAATCGGAAATCCTTGAATTCCTTTAACAGTTGCATACTCCTCTCATAATAAGTTATGAGAACTTCACTTCGGCATTCATAGCTCGCAGCCAATTGATTTATAACTAGCATAGAATCCCCGAAGACCTCAACAGCATCAGCATGAACCTCTCTTAATAACTCTAATCCCTTTATTAAAGCTTGATACTCAGCCTGATTATTTGTTGATGTAGCAACAATCGGCAAGGAAAACTGATACTTCCTTCCCCGACGGGAAACTAGTATTACGCCGATTCCTGCCCCCCAGTCACATGTAGACCCATCAAAGAAAAGCGTCCAAGGCACAATTTCCAAAGCCTCCACTGTGCCGCAATGCTGGGTTACAAAATTGGCTATAATCTATCCCATAACTGCCTTAGCCGATTCATAACGCAGATCGAACTCCGACAGCGCTAAAATCCACTTACCGATCCTACCACTCATGATCAGCATGGACAGCATGTACCGGACCACATCATCTTTGCAAATAACAGTGCATTCGGCCGATAGCAAGTAATGCCTCAACTTGATGCAAGAGAAATATAAGCACAAGCACAATTTTTCAATAGCCGAATACCTGGTCTCAGCATCAATCAACCTCCTGCTTAAATAATAAATTACACGCTCTTTGGTGAGGTCGTTGTCCCGATCTTCACGATGTAGGATGGATAACTAGCTGAAGATCAGCCGATAACTTGCTGCAAGCAGCGAGGATAACTAGTGCAACCTGACGACACGCACAAGGAGCCAACCATCGTCTCTATACGGCAGCCTGAACCAAGGATTCGCCCAACCACACTCTCAAAGAACCAACCTACGCAACCTGAACTCGAGGATCAGGAGCACGGATTGGGTGCCGATGACGCGGCCGCTTCTGTAATCTCCGTGAAGGAAAACACAAGAGCAAAGGGGTAGAGATCTCTCTCTGAATTTGTTAGCACACAGCTGAACAAAGTGGTTTGTATTCTCAATATCATAAGTCTTTGATTACAATGAGTCTTGGGGGGTATTTATACTAGCAACAGCCCTGCTAGATAGGTATGAAAACGAAATAGAGTTTCTGAGGGAAGGCAATGTGAAAGGTCCCCTCGAAATGGATTTCCGAAGTGGCTTCGCGTGACTGTTGGCCTCCAGAGCAGTTTCCAATAAACTGACCATAACTTTTTATTGGGAAGTCCAAATGATGAACCGTTTCCTGAGTGTGAAACTAGACTCCAAGAACTTTCCATCAATGTATGCCATGCACCACGAAACACTGTAGATTGGTACAGTTTTACTTGGCAAGTTGTACCAACATTCTGTCACGACAGACTGTTGACCTTCTGAGCAGTCTGTACTAATTCTGGTCTGCAGGCAATATGGAGGATCCAAACTGGTCGCCACTAGATTCATTGGAAAGTAGACTTGTCAAGCTTTCCAACAAGTGCTCATGGGCCTTCATAGCACCTTGGTAGTGAAAGTTATGATATTTTCTTTCAACTGGTCCGTTCTGCACCGCACTGGTCCGATCTGCCCTTCTTTCAACTGGTCCGTTCTGCACCGTGTTGTTCCAATCCTTGCGGTCCAGGTCACCTCCCTCCTTATGTGTATACCTAAGCACAACCAAAGTAGAACACTTAGGTAGTATAATATTCTCATTAACATTAATAGAACTCTCACAAAGTAGCGCGTTCACCTCTTGTTGTAGCTTCTTGGCTCGGCTACGTGTAATTGCTCCATCAATGGCTTGGGCTGGTGCCGGCGTAGTCGGTGTAGAGGTTGGCATGGAATTGGAGGAAGCATGCTTGATTGGGATGTCCTCATCATCCTCCCCCTCTTGAAAAGGAGTCGACCTCGACTCTGATTCTTCTAATCCGAAGAATGGTGTCAAGTCAGCAACATTGAAGGTTGTGCTAACACCATAATCTTCAGGAAGCTCAATCTTGTAGGCATTATCATTGATCCTGGACAGCACTCTAAATGGACCATCTCCCCGTGGCATCAACTTGGATTTACGCTTCTTAGGAAAGCGGTCTTTGCGAAGATGTACCCACACTAAATCTCCAGGCTCAAATATCACCTTCTTGCGATGCTTGTTTGCCCAATCAGCATAGTACTTGGACCTTCTTTCGATTGCTTCTTTGGTCTTCTCATGAATCTTCTTGACATATGATACACGCTTGGATGCTTCCATGTTAATCCTTTCCTGCAATGGTAGAGGCAACAAATCGATCGGAGCAAGGGGTTTGAATCCATACACAACTTCAAAAGGACACATATTAGTTGTAGAATGTACTGCCCTGTTGTAAGCGAATTCCACATGTGGCAAGCACTCTTCCCACTCCTTTAGGTTTTCCTTTATCAAGGCTCGTAGCAGCATAGAAAGTGTTCTATTCACAACTTCAGTTTGTCCATCCGTTTGAGGATGACAAGTGGTGGAAAACAGCAGCCTTGTTCCAAGCTTTGCCCACAATGTCTTCCAAAAGTAACTCAAGAACTTGGTGTCACGGTCTGAAACAATCGTTTTGGGCACGCCGTGTAATCTTACAATATCCCTGAAAAATAGAGAGGCTACGTGCGAAGCATCATCGCTTTTATGACAAGGTATAAAATGTGCCATTTTAGAGAACCGATCAACAACAACAAAAATTGAATCCATTCCCCTCTTTGTCCTAGGTAAACCCAAAACAAAATCCATGCTAATATCTTCCCAAGGGGTACTAGGAACAGGCAAGGGAGTATATAATCCATGAGGGTTCAGTTTTGACTTAGCTTTGTGACATGTGATGCATCTTTGAACAAGTCGTTGGACATCTCTTCTCATCTTTGGCCAGTAGAAGTGATCAGCTAGCATCTCATATGTCTTTCTCCATCCAAAGTGACCCATCAATCCACCTGCATGTGTTTCCTGTAGCAACAAAAGCCTAACAGAGCAGTGGGGTACACACAATTTGTTAGCTCGAAACAAAAATCCATCATGTATATGATATTTTTCCCACCCTTTTCCAGTTGTACAGTTTGCAAATGGTTCTGAAAATTCATGATTAGTAGGGTACAATTCTTTTATGCTTTCAAGTCCTAGAACCTTGACATCTAGTTGATTCAACAAAACATTTTTATGTGACAAAGCATCAGCAACAATGTTTTCTTTACCTTTCTTATATTTCACAACATATGAAAAAGTTTCAATGAATTCAACCCATTTGGCATGTCTACGATTCAGTTTTGCTTGCCCCTTTAAATATTTCAAAGCCTCATGATCTGAATGAATAACAAATTCTTTTGGCCATAAATAATGTTGCCAAGTCTCAAGATCTCTTACCAAAGCATACAATTCTTTGTCATACACCGAGTAGTTCAGTTGCGCACCTCCTAACTTCTCACTGAAGTATGCAACCGGCTGTCCATTTTGCATTAGGACACCACCGATTCCGATCCCACTTGCATCACATTCAACCTCAAAGGTTTTAGTGAAATCCGGTAACACCAGCAAGGGGGCTTCGGATAGCCTCTTCTTCAATTCTTGGAATGCTCTCTCTTGTGGTTCACCCCATTGGAAGGCAACACCTTTCTTTGTTAACTCATTCAACGGAGCAGCTATGGTGCTGAAATCTCTCACAAATCTCCTATAAAAACCAGCAAGTCCATGAAAACTTCTCACCTGACTCACATTTTCAGGAGTTGGCCAATCCTTGATTGCTTTCACCTTTGATTCATCAACCTGAATTCCTGAACCTGAAACAACAAAACCACGAAACACAACCTGATCTGTACAAAATGTGCACTTCTCAAGGTTAGCAAATAATTTTTCTTTTCTTAGCACATCCAAAACTTGCTTAATATGATCAACATGTTCCTCCAATGTCTTGCTGTAAATTAGAATATCATCAAAGTAAACAACAACAAACTTTCCAATGAATGCTCGCAAGACATGGTTCATCAATCTCATGAATGTACTAGGGGCATTGGTCAAACCAAAAGGCATAACTAACCATTTATACAGCCCAAACTTTGTTTTAAAAGCAGTTTTCCATTCATCTCCAATCTTCATTCTAATTTGATGGTAACCACTTCTCAAATCAATTTTAGAAAGTATCATAGAACCACTCAATTCATCAAGCATATCATCTAGCCTAGGAATAGGATGATGATAACGAACGGTGATGTTGTTTATGGCTCTACAATCTACACACATCCTCCAAGAACCATCTTTCGTTGGCACCAAAATCACAGGAACAGCACAAGGACTTAAACTTTCTCGCACATATCCTTTATCTAAAAGTTCTTGTACTTGCCTTTGAATCTCCTTGGTTTCTTCCGGATTGGTGCGGTACGCCGGACGGTTTGGAAGTGCAGCTCCAAGGATGAGATCAATTTGATGTTCGATACCGCGCAAAGGAGGAAGTCCAGCAGGTGTTTCCTTTGGAAAAACATCGTCATAGTCCTGCAAAACACGTGCAACAATACTAGGGACAGATGTTAAGTCATTAGCTGAAAGCAATGTGTCCTTGCACACAAGTACAAATAGTACTTGATCTGGGTTTTTCCTTACATCTCTCAGTTCAGATTTGGTGGCTATCATCACGAAGTTCTCTCCCTCTCTTTTTCTGTCATCTCTCATGTTTGGCTTGTGGCTCTCACTCACTGATTTGTGGAGGGCACTCAAATTATTTTTCTCTCCTTCTTTTGCACTCTCATTCCTCACTTCGGAGCTCTTTTGCAAGTGCTCAGCTAGGATTTGCTGCGGTGTCATGGGTTTAAGAATCAACTCCTTGTTCTTCCACTTGATGGTGTATTGATTGGTTCTACCACAATGTAGAGACGATCGATCATATTGCCATGGTCTTCCCAACAGCATGTGGCACACTGTCATAGGCGCCACATCACACTCTACAGTGTCAATATATTCACCAATCTTGAATGGAACTTTCACTCTTTGTGCAATCTTAATAGAACCTGAATTATTAAGCCATTGCACATGATATGGATGGGGATGTTTCAACAGCTTTAACCCAAGCTTTTCAACCATTTCTTTGCTTGCAAGATTGTGGCAACTGCCACCATCAATGATCACTTTGATAACCTTATCATGCACTTTAGCTCTAGTCTGAAAAAGATTGTGCCGCTGTCCATTTTCAGCATCACTCATTTGTACACTCAAAATCTGAGTTACAATAAGAGCAGCACCAGATTCAAATTCACAGATGTCCTTCTCAAGATTACTCTCACTTCCACTATCTTCTTGTTCTTCCTCACTAGCAGATTCATACTCCCCTTGATCATTCACAATGATGGTTCTAGCGTTTGGACACTCTCTTGCAACATGACCACGACCACCACACTTGAAGCACTGAATTCCACTACTCTTGCTGGAAGAACCCACTGAGTTTGCTGATTTGAATTTCTCATTTTGAGCAGCCAACTCTTTGCTACTAGAAGAACCAAGGTTGCTAGATCGTGCACCACCGTTTGAGCTGGAAAATGTACCTTTACTTCCACTTCCTTTGGGTGCAAATTTACTTCCACTTGCTGCACTCTTTGTGCTGAAAGATACTCCTCTAGTGGACTTCATATCCTGCTGCAATTGCCGCTCAGCTTTGCTAGCTTGATGCACCAATTCAACAAGATTATGATATTGCTGAAATTCAACAATGCGCTGAATATTCCGATGCAGCCCTGACATAAATCTTGCAATTGTTTGCTCTTCATCTTCAATTACATTGGCTCTAATCATCGCCTTCTCCATCTCTTTATAATACTCATCAACACTGAGGCTTCCTTGCTTCAGATTCTGTAGCTTGTCAAATAAATCACGGCGATAATGTTTGGAGACAAATCTTGCTCTCAGTTCTCTCTTCATTTCAGCCCATGATCGAACATCACCTTGACCAGCTTCTTCTCTTTCATTCGACATTTGCTCCCACCAGATTAGAGCATACCCATCGAACTCAAGAGCAGCCATGGCAACCTTCTTTCTCTCAGAATAATTATGCACACGAAAAATTTTATCCACCTTCAACTCCCATGTAAGATATGCTTCAGGATCAGATCCTCCTTCAAACTGGGGCATGGTGAATTTTAACTTTCCAAACCTCTCTTCATTGTGCTGATTACGCCTACGATTTCTTCGGTGACGACGATCATCATAATGGGGCTGTTCATCCTCTTCTTCAGTTTCACTTTCTTCCAATCCAATACCTCTCCCATGTCCATGACCAGCACCTCTACCACCATGATCACGTCGTGGAAAAGGAGGTCTTCTTGCATTGGCAGCAGCTCGCTCTCTACGCCGTTCCCTTGCACGACGAGCAGCTTCTCCTTCGCTTTCTTCAACTTCATCTTCATGGTGACTGCCATTTGCATTATCATGAGGATGAATTTGCAACCGGTTTATGAGTGCTTGAACATTGTTTGTTAGCGTCTCCATGCTTTGTTTCATCTCATTGAATTGTGCCATGGTGACACAATCATCAATCTCCGGATGCTCAGTCATCTTGCTGTAAAAAATTAGTGAAGGCAAAGCAACAATATATGTAGAATAGGGAATTATATGTGGAATCTCACAATCTCACCTCTCTTACCAACCGAAGCTCATGTGAGTTCCCCGCAGATTACAACGGCCAATGCAAGGTGGTAACCGAGAATGATGGTTGGGAGAATCAAAGATCAGTATTTTCCTATGACGGTGGGTTATTTGTGGAGCTTGGTGGGGATATATTTCACAAGGAATGCAATCTGAATTCTTGATATTGTAAAGTTAAACCACAATCCAAACTAGAAGTTCAATGCCTAGTGCTGACCACAAGATATGAGTGATGTAAATAGATCAAACACACGCGCAAAGATATTTCAGATTTGATGCAAACAAGGAGTGTGCCTAGGATGCAAGTGTTGCAATCAAACCCAAACAAAATTTTGCACTGAAGATGGATAATGACTGATTGTGTGACTTGATATAAAATTCAGAACTTGAGCACATAAACAGAGTGAACTTTCTACTCTTTCTTCACAACTTTTCTTCCTCAACTTTCCTCTTTTTTTTCACTTTCCTTTTTTTTGATACTTTTTTTTATAACTAAGAACAAGAGCAGATATAACACTTACACACACTTTTTTTTGAAACAAGACACAACCGTCAGCGTTCTAACTTGATAGGCTCAAAGTTTACGCGAAGGATGATACCGGTTTCAGATTTTCTTTAGGGATTTGTAGATATAAAAGAGGCACAAAGGACACACAAAGGATATGATGATCAGCAACTAAACAAAACTCTAATGGACTGAAACTTAACCAAACTCACAAGAAAAACAGATTGAAACAAAGGGCTAATGCAATTTTTTTATGGCTTTTTGGCGGATAGGACGAACAAGATATATATATGTAGCTAAGGGTAAAAATCCTACCATGGAAACTTGAGCTTTGATACCAGATGGTGAGGTCGTTGTCCCGATCTTCACGATGTAGGATGGATAACTAGCTGAAGATCAGCCGATAACTTGCTGCAAGCAGCGAGGATAACTAGTGCAACCTGACGACACGCACAAGGAGCCAACCACCGTCTCTATACGGCAGCCTGAACCAAGGATTCGCCCAACCACACTCTCAAAGAACCAACCTACGCAACCTGAACTCGAGGATCAGGAGCACGGATTGGGTGCCGATGACGCGGCCGCTTCTGTAATCTCCGCGAAGGAAAACACAAGAGCAAAGGGGTAGAGATCTCTCTCTGAATTTGTTAGCACACAGCTGAACAAAGTGGTTTGTATTCTCAATATCATAAGTCTTTGATTACAATGAGTCTTGGGGGGTATTTATACTAGCAACAGCCCTGCTAGATAGGTATGAAAACGAAATAGAGTTTCTGAGGGAAGGTAATGTGAAAGGTCCCCTCGAAATGGATTCCCGAAGTGGCTTCGCGTGACTGTTGGCCTCCAGAGCAGTTTCCAATAAACTGACCATAACTTTTTATTGGGAAGTCCAAATGATGAACCGTTTCCTGAGTGTGAAACTAGACTCCAAGAGCTTTCCATCAATGTATGCCATGCACCACGAAACGCTGTAGATTGGTACAGTTTTACTTGGCAAGTTGTACCAACATTCTGTCACGACAGACTGTTGACCTTCTGAGCAGTCTGTACTAATTCTGGTCTGCAGGAAATATGGAGGATCCAAACTGGTCGCCACTAGATTCATTGGAAAGTAGACTTGTCAAGCTTTCGAACAAGTGCTCATGGGCCTTCATAGCACCTTGGTAGTGAAAGTTATGATATTTTCTTTCAACTGGTCCGTTCTGCACCGCACTGGTCCGATCTGCCCTTCTTTCAACTGGTCCGTTCTGCACCGTGTTGTTCCAATCCTTGCGGTCCAGGTCACCTCCCTCCTTATGTGTATACCTAAGCACAACCAAAGTAGAACACTTAGGTAGTATAATATTCTCATTAACATTAATAGAACTCTCACAAAGTAGCGCGTTCACCTCTTGTTGTAGCTTCTTGGCTCGGCTACGTGTAATTGCTCCATCAATGGCTTGGGCTGGTGCCGGCGTAGTCGGTGTAGAGGTTGGCATGGAATTGGAGGAAGCATGCTTGATTGGGATGTCCTCATCACTCTTTCCCTTCAAACTCCTGAATCAAAGCCGAACCGATGACCATCCCATCGGTAGACAAATACAATCTGAAGGGCTTTCCTTGCTGAGGTGGAATTAGAACTGGAGGATTTACTAAATAATTCTTTATTTCATCCAGAGCCAACTGCTGTTCTTTTCCCCAAACAAACCCTTGATCGGCCTTTAACTTAAGAAGAGGACTGAAAGCACGTATTTTACCAGATAAATTAGATATAAATCTTCTGATAAAATTTACCTTGCCGATCAAGGACTGGAGCTCGGTCTTGTTGGTAGGGGCCACTATCTTATTGATGGCATCGATAGATCTTTGACTTATCTCAATCCCCCTTTGATGCACCATGAAACCAAGAAATTGTCCCGCCGATACGCCAAATGCACATTTATTGGGATTCATTTTCAAACCATGCTTCCTTGTGCATTCTAACACCTTTCGCAAATCGGCAAGATGTTTTGCGAAGTCTCCAGACTTAACCACCACATCATCAATATAAATCTCCACCAGCTTACCGATGAACTCATGGAAAATAAAATTCATGGCTCTTTGATATGTAGCACCAGCATTCTTTAGGCCAAAGGTCATGACTATCCATTCAAACAATCCAACATGACCAGGGCACCTGAACGCAGTCTTCGGGATATCTTCTTCAGCCATGAATATTTGATTGTATCCTGCATTGCCATCCATAAAGCTAATGATCAGATGCCCAGCCGCGGCGTCAACCAACAGATCGGCAACCGGCATTGGGTATCCATCCATCGGCGTAGCTTTATTGAGATTCCTGAAATCAATGCAGACCCGAAGCTTCCCGTTCTTCTTGTAGACCGGAACAATGTTGGAAATCCATTCGGCATACCGACACTGCCGAATAAACTTAGCTTTAATAAGTTTGGTGATTTCGGCCTTAATATCAGGGAGGATATTAGGATTACATCGGCGAGCTGGCTGTTGATGTGGCCGAAATCCAAACTTGATAGGCAACCGATGTTCAACAATTGATCGGTCCAAACCAGGCATCTCAGTATAATCCCAAGCAAAGTAATCTTTATATTTCTTTAACAAATTGGTTAACTGTTGCTTACACTCAGAATCTAACTTAGCACTAATAAAAGTGGGTCTAGGTTTATCACCACTACCTATATCTACTTGTACCAAATCATCGGCCGATGTGAATCCCTGGCCTAACTTTCCATCATCGGCGAACCTATCCATTAAAAACCTTCGTTAGAACCGACTGCTTGGATCAGTGGAATCTCGTAATCGGCAACCTTGAGAAAATCCTTTTCCCAAACTTCTCCTGAAATACACCTAGTCCTCTCATAGGTGTCCGCCTCTGCCGATGCAATGACATAAGAAGAATCTCCCGGGACAATCTCAATTTTGTCTCCTACCCACTGAACCAAGCATTGGTGCATTGTAGACGGGATGCAACAATTAGCGTGAATCCAATCTCTCCCCAATAGCAAGTTGTAAGCACCCTTTCCACTGATCACAAAGAAAGTTGTCGGCAAGGTTTTGCTGCCGATGGTCAACTCTACACATATTGCCCCCTTGACTGGAGACACGTTCCCTTCAAAGTCTTTAAGCATCATATCGGTCTTGGTCAAATCCTGATCTCCTTTCCCAAGCTTCCGATATACTGCATACGGCATGATGTTAATAGCAGCCCCACCATCAACTAGAATCTTGGTCATCGGCTACCCATCAACCCTTCCTTTGACAAACAGAGCCTTGAGATGTTGTCTTTCGTCATCGGCGGGTTTCTCAAAGATAGCTGTCATCGGATCTAGAGCCAATTGAGCTATTTGCTCGGACAATTCCAACTCATCATCACTGGATGGCGCAAGAAACTCCATTGGCAACATAAAGACCATGTTGACATCTGCCAATGGACCTTCCCCCTTGGGATCTGATTGTAGCTGATCTCCAGACTGACCAGAGTTCTCACCCTTGCTTAGCCCTTCTCGCCTTTCGCGCTGCAACCTCCTTTTCTGTGTCTTGGTCAACCCCTCTGGACACCATGGAGGAAGCGGCCTTTGCCTTGCTACTGGGCGATGATTTTCCCTTGACTCCATCCGATGCGTATTGGTATCCCTGCAAAATATGAACTCGTCGGGAACTCGTGCATTAGCCATCTCCTCAAGTTCTTCCTGGTTCCTGGGAAAACACTGGACACAATCACCAAGCCTGTCGTGCACACTGAGTTTGCCCCCCAGCCGATCATGGACGGATACTCTCCCTCTAATCGGCCCATCAAAACGCCGATCACTATCACGATAGTTCCGATCAGACCTGTCGTACCGATCATAACCGTTGCACTCAGGGCAATCTCTGATAGTAGGAAGCTTGATATTCTCCTCCCAGCAATGGATGAAGAACAGACAATTCCAGTGATCCCTATGCCGATTCCACTCCTGTCGGCGTCTTTCTTCTTCTCGACGATAATCTTCTTGCTGGCGCCGATACCGATCTTCTCGTTGCTGCCAAGTTTCCTGAGGCCTTCTGTGAGTTATTACAATCCCAGATTGGGGAGGTCTTCCTGAGCTGGTCCTTCCTGGACCAAGCCTCTTCCTCTTGCGTCGGCAGTAGTGACTTGATGCTGAGGATCCACCGATGCACTTCTTTCGGCTGCTTCTGAAGTTAGGACCTTGGCTTTTCCCTTAACATCCAACATGTTCGTCGGGAAAGGATGTTGGTCAATCTTCATCGGCTTCTGGGTCTTAGAGCTATCAAATTTGATTCTCCCAGATTCTATAGCCGATTGCAGTTGCTATCTGAAAACCTTGCACTCATTGGTATCATGAGAAGTTGCATTATGCCACTTGCAATATTTCATCCTCTTTAACTCCTCAGCCGATGGGATCACGTGATTAGGAGACAGCTTGATCTGACCTTCCTGAAGTAGAAAGTCAAATATCCTATCGGCCTTAGCGGTGTCAAAAGCGAACTTCTCTGGTTCCTTCTGCCCAAAAGGGCAAGACATAGGCTTCTTATTTTTCACCCACTCTGCCAAGCCGATGACTGGTTCCTCATCAGAATCTGAACTTGTTGCTTCATCAACGAACGACACTTTTTTGTTCCATGCTCTCTTGGGTTCAAACGGCTTGATGTCTTGATCAGAGATTCTTTGCACCAGATGACTTAGGCTTTCAAACTCCTGAGATGCATATTTGTCCCTGATGTGTGGCAACAAACCCTGGAAAGCCAAATCGGCTAGCTGCCGATCGTCCAGAACCAGACTATAGCACTTGTTCTTGACTTCCCGTATCCTCTGTACAAAACCTTCAACCGATTCATCATTACGCTGCCTCAATTTGACCAAATCGGTGATCTTCTTCTCATGAACTCCAGAAAAGAAGTATTTGTGGAATTGTTTCTACAGATCGGCCCAAGTAATCACTGAGTTGGGAGGTAGTGATATGAACCAGGTAAAGGCCGATCCAGACAACGATGATGAAAATAGACAAACCCTTAACTCGTCCCTGTTACCAGCTTCTCCGCATTGAATGATGAACCTATTGACGTGCTCCATGGTCGATGTGTCATCCTGTCCAAAAAACTTAGTAAAGTCCGGCACCTTGTACCGATGCGGAAGCGGGATCAAATCATATGCGGGAGGATACGGTGTCCGATAAGAGTAAGTGTTGACTTTGGGTTTTATCCCAAATTGATCTCTCATTACTTCAGGAATCTTATCGGCCCAGTATGCATCGGCATCTTGCCGATGGGGCGGTTGCGGATCAGGCACCTGCTGGTAAGCCTCCACGTGTCTGTTTGGTGCACGATCTGCACAGAACATTGGGTTGATCATCTGGCCTCCAACCTGTGGACCACCAAGCTGTTGCCCGCCAATCTGCTGCACGCTGGCCTGCTGCCCATAATTCATTGGCTGGTTAGGGATCCCCTGATTCTGGAACTCGGGATAGATCTGTCCTTGCTGGAACCCTGTAGCCTGGTGACTCTGTTGGGGCATTTGCGGAAAGACTTGCTGCCCAAGCCATCCATTATTAGCGTTCATCGGCATAGGCCCTGCCGATGACTGGTAATTGGGCATCATCATTGAATTGACATACCCCGATTGAGCCATAGACCTCTGTTGCATCAGCATCGAGTTTGTCGATGCGTTAGGCATCTGGAACATTGGAGCTTGAGAATTCCCAGTGTGAGGTCTTGCAGTAGTAGTTGTAGTATACTGGGGACTCTGGTTCATCGGCATATTGGGAGGTGCCGATGCCATAGGAGTCTTGCCTCTCATATCAGTCGTCTGCGATGTACCCGGCGTTAACTCTGGAGGCATGCCATAACCCCACCAGTTGGGAGGAGGAGTTAACCCTGTCATTGCCGATGCTAACAGATCTGTGGCAAGTTTAATCTGCCCTCCTGAAGTCTGTGGATTAGTCATCATCGGCATAGATTGTCCATTGGCGACTCCCAACGTGTTTGGCGGAACAGGAACTTCCATACTCGCAGCGGCCGTAGCAGCCGATGGAGCTGTGACCACTGGTGATAAGTAGGGCCCACATAATCTGGTGGCAATTGTCCTTCCTTGAAAGTTCTTGCCACGGCATTGAAAACTGTATTAGACAGTACACCAGCTTGGTTGATCAAAGCACGGTTGATAGCGCTGTCAACCATCTCTTGAAGTTTGCCAGGATTGGACTCAAAAGTAACTTGCCGAGGTGCCGGCAATGCATCCTTCTGAATCACCTCACCACTCCTGTTCACGCTGAAGGACCTCAGGCATTGCTGCTTATAATCCTCCATGGCTTTAGCAATAGCTTGCTTCTGCTCATCCTTGAGATTGGCTTCTGTCACGGGGATGACGTTCTCTTGATCAAACACAGAAATCGACATGTTGGTCTTGATCTTCAATTGGTCCCACCAGGCGTGCCAAAAGATGTGTTGGTGCAAAAGCTGATCTGCAAACACAAAGGGCTAATACCCGATTCAAACGTTAAGGCGTGCCAGCCGATTTGACCTTACTATCGGCAAGGGTGGTAACTCGAACACTTTGGTCCTGACAACAGCGCTGCGCCCGGATGTCACGGCCAAGAGGTATTCACGCGGAACTTGAGAACACGCTGAGCTTAAGTCGACGAATTCCTAAGAACTCGTAATGAAAAGGAAAAAGTATGACGAAGTCATCGAAAAAGTAGATGCTGGAATATGAGTAAAACTTGTGTTTGATTGATTGATAGATATCTTATTACAAGGCCCTAGGGTCTATATTTATACCCTGCTCAAAGAGCTACAACCAGACACGACTAGAATTCGAATTCCAAATTACATAGAATCCGTATACAAAACAACTTAAATAACTAAGGAAAACATAAAGCTATCCCCCGTGACAAGCTAGAACATCTCCACAAACCGATCGGCAACTCCCGGACTCTCCCTCCGTATCATCAACAAACTCCTTGGTCATAATCATCGGCAGACTTCCTTGTTGTAGCCATCGGCACAGACACATCACCATCTACAGACTTAGTCACGTTCAATCTCTCCTTCATCGGCAACCACCTTAATCGGCAATTCATCCTGTAGACAAAACACCGTCGTCCTATCCTGCCAGCCTGTACTCTACCAAACATGGACACGTGCCCAAAAACGGTGTCAACACTTGTGTTGTCTCTCTTGTATCCGCTCCCGGGCCTCCCCTTTTATAGTTCCAAGGAGAGGCCCAGGGTACATATATAGGCGTCAGAGTAGGGGTCGATAGAGGTATGGCGCGCTGACCTACTCGAGGCCTCGGTACCGGCGTGGCCTCGAGCCGTCCCGTCTTGGTGTCTTGATAATGATTACGCGTGCCCCTAAACCCCGCTCCTGTGCGCCGTCCTGGACTGACTTATGTGTTGCATGCTTGTACGTCGCGGTAGCAGCTACGTCGGAGTGGTTGAAGTGCTGTCATTCGATGCCCGACCCTTCCCTAGGAAGGAAACGTGCCTACTCGAGGGTCGGATGCCGTGTAACGCCTTGTTAGCCGGAGCGCTGACCTTGGGCGTCTCGAGGGGGGTCTTGATTGGACGTTCCAACCCACTCTCTGCATCCTACCACGTTCTGGATCGTTCGGTGGGGAAAGCTGCAAAAAGAACGACAGAACGGGTGTCTGTTCCCTGTCACGCTTCCCGTGACTGGCGGGTTAGGTGAGAGCACGGCGGCGCATTAAATGCCATGGTTCCCGTGCCCGCGTCAGGCGGCGGACGGCGTCCTTGCGCTCGACGCCTTCCGATTCGCTCGAGCCTGTTTCCGTATTCGACGGTAGCCGGTGCTCGAGCCCTGGTTGATTCGCAGGACACTCTTTCCGTGTTCGAGGCTACGGTCGTCGAGGACCGGGTGTGTAACTGGGTAGGGCGTCGAGTTGGAGGCCTCGACTTGCGTACGAATATTCTCGTTATCACTTGTCCATTTTTACCTCTCGTCTCACTTTTTCTTTTCTTCGAGGTTCCGGACACTTGTCCCTTTTTATTTCCTCGTATTATTTTTTTTCTTTTTTCAGAGCACTCACCCTCCTAGAATAATGTAGCAAGTGGTAGTAACCAAAATATCTCGAGCATTTATTTCACAGGGAAAAACAGGAATGGGATAATGTTTTTGGCTATTCTCTCCCGGATAGGAGTAGAATAATTTTGGGTGAATCTGGAGATGGAAATGAGTGGATGTATGTGGATGCGTACTTCCGGAGTAGAAACAGCATGTATGAGTGAACGTGCAAGTGAATCTTGATTTTAACCACATGACAAGCTCCTAAGGGTCTACACAGCTTGACCATACTCAATGTTCATAAGCAGTAAAAAGTAAATGTACGGTTCATAGTCTAATAAGCATGTATATGTGGCTGTGGTAGGATTTTAAACTCTCATCATACAGGAACTCATCATGCAACATTTTAAATATTTTCAAAGATAAAATTCTCCAGAATTCTAGTATCTCTAGGAACAGATAAACAGCAGCTCAACCTTCCCATATCATATCCGTTAACGACTTAGACTTTAGATCAAGTACTCTTCCCACAAGTTTAGGTTTAGAGCAAATCTTAATTCATAACAATCATGCCTAAACTTGAGAGAGATTTCACTTTTGAGAACTAGTAATGGTAGAGCAACTATTCATTATTTCCATGTGAGAGCTTATCATGAGGGTTCATAGCAAACTTTATTTATTTATTTATTTAGCAAACTAAGAAAAGAGATATATATAAGCATAAAATCTTTATTTGGGTTTTTATGATTCTGCATCTTTTTATTATTTTAACAAAGTATAAGTATAAACGTAGATAGAAATACTTAGCTCGATAAATGGGGGTGCTCTCCCCCAAGCTGGATTTTGACGTAATTTCTTTTGATGTAGCTAGCAGGTGGCGGAGGTGTATTTGAATGTCGGCAGCACCCTGACAGCGATTAGAATGTCCTCCGTCTGCTAGTCTTCTTTGATCTTTGAATTCTGTGGAGCTCAAATAGACAACAAAGCTTTGTGGAACTGGTTAAGTGTTAGCATAAAATCTCTTTGCCTTTATCATGTTGAGCTTCCTCTAATAAATATTACTCTCTTTGGTAGGATCATAAATTTATTTTTATATTTTCATTTCTATAGGACAAGAATATATTTATTTTATTTTTATGCCACCACAGTGAATGTACTTATGGGTTTCATGCCACGAGCATACTCACATGGGGCTTAGTATTTTTTAACATTTTTATTTTCTTTTTAGGATAGCATGATTAACTAATAAGCTATTTAACGAAAGTAAATAATTAAAGGAAAAATGGAATGCAGAAAGGATAAATATGGATAACTACCGATTTTACCTTTCGGTGAGGATTCAATGTTTTAAGTCTTCTGAGCAAGACTTCTCACCGTGTTCATTCTTCAGGTGCGTCATTTTGATTCAGGTGTGGACCTTGACGTCTGCACCTCTTAATACGGTGTCACCCATGTTCTTTGTTTGCCCAGTAGTTCGAAGTGCGGTGTTGGCAGTATCTTGCTCAGTGTGTTTGTGCTCATAGTGTACCTGCTCATATAGACAAGGCAGAGATCAAGTGCATGGGTCCTGTTGGTGGAAAACACCAACAGAACCAAAAGTGTATTTGTTCTTCTCTAACCTTAAGCATGGTGAGCAAGACAAAGTTGATGAATGATAAGTTCATGAGTGTAGCATTTAAAACATTTGCCGGATCAGATCGCTCAACCTAATGGGAAGATAATCTATCTATATATATATGTCTTTTTCTTTATATCTTCCAAAGATTAAATGTGCAACATTTTAGCTCATATGACTAGGAGTGTGGGGATCAAAGATTAAGGGACTAAACATGTTGAATCAGTGGGGTTGGTTAATTTGGAGTTATAAATCCTACATGTTTGTCTCTTTTATTCATAGAACGCCAGAACCAAGGAGAAGCTTATAAAAGTGATAGTCAAGTACTTTAAGGTGTTACCTTAATTGAAGAGTGATGGTACAGTCTCACCTTGTGGAAGCTTTCCTTTCTTCGCGGTTGTGCATCGTGTTTGTAGCACCCTCCATGGATCATCTCTTATGAGCTACGTCTTCCTTGTGTAAATTGTTAAACTTCATGTGTCTCTCTCTTTGTCTCTGATGTGAGTTTATCTCAGGACTTCGTCGATATTGAAAGTTTTCCTATAGGGGTTAGTCCAACAAAATATCCAATATCTACTATAGCATACTATCGGCTCAAAAATCAACCTAGACACCATGTCTAATCAGATTAAGGAAGGCCGTTTAACCTAATCACCATGCTTAATTTAAAAGCCAATAGAAGTATGGCGAGTACTTCCAAACCAACACTTGCTAGTAAATAGACAAATGTAGCATGACAGCATTTATAGAGATCTACTCAAGTGGAGATGAAGTAGAGTGATTAGTATTTAACAAATTGAGCATGTCTCAAAGGTTGGGACAACCAACATAGCAACATGGCAAAGGATGTTTTTATGTAAATTACTCCCCCAAGCTTGAATTTTGCAAAATTCAAGTTTGGATTTAATTCAATGTTGTATGATGATTTGTTGGACATACCTTGTGCTTGTCATTCATCCGATCTTCTTGCTCCAATCCTAGAAAGGTTAGTGACAAGAATACCCGAAGGAATATTTTTACAATTATACTTATATGCTCAATACGCAAGGTAATGTTGCAAATAATTAAAAGCTCATGTTATGATCTGATCAGTGCTTATTTTAGGACACCAAGCTTGTCCTTGGGAAACCATCAATTTATGTCGGCGAAGTGGTTTCCCTTCCAACGCTGACCTATATCAAGATCAACTCAATGAGATCTGCAATATTTATTATAGACATATGCATCGACAACCGCCCTTTTAAAGTTTTTATAAATAGAAAGGAAGAGGGGGTTGGAGATCTCAAATGTGGTGATGTTGGAGAGACCAATAGATTGGGAAGATGTTGCATATGAGCATGGAGCAAACGAAGTGGCTATGAAATAAATTCCATGCTCATTAATGTTATCTTCGTCTCCAATCTGAATGTTCGGAGTTTCTCCTGGATTGGTCTCACCTATATCCTCTTCTGTAGTTGGATGAATCTCATCTTCAAAGGGAGTCAAGAACTCACCATTTGAAATTGAGCCAAAGTCAGAATCCATTAAGGCTTCTTCCTTATCCATCCATTCTACACATTCTAGCCATTTAGAACTTGTGATTAGGAAAGGGGAGGTGTTAGAATTTTCTCTATGGCTTAGCTCTCCTTCTATGGCATTACTTGACATGCCATCCTTATGGTCTTCATGACTCCTATGGTTTGGTCGTCTTGATGGATTGCTAGGATCATCATGAGACTTAAAAGGAGAGGGATAAGAGGGGTCTCTAAGGTCAAGGATGGATTTAGAATTTGTGAACATGGAAGGGGAGCAGATAGAATTTTCTATATGGTTTAGCTCTCCTTCACTTGATATGTCATCCTCGACTTCTTCATAACAAGAACCAGGACATTCTCTAAGAGAACCACTATTGCAAAGATAATTATCCCTGCTTGAAGGTCTCTTATGGAACCAGAAGTCTAAACCATCAGTATCTGAAAGATTTAAGGTCGGAATTCCTTCCTCCCTTGGAGAATTTTGGGGTATTGACGGTTTAGGATCGATAGCTAGAGTTTGGGATTGAAGTGGTTGTGATCTAGCTATCGAAACTTCTTCTTCTTGTCTAGGAACTGGTTTTGTCTCTTTCTCAGGGATATAAAAGCTAGGAGACTTTCCGCTCATTAAATCAATCAAATTCCAAGCTTCACTAGCGGATAGGTGGTGGAAAGATCCTCCAGAGGCCGCATGAATGGTTTGCTTATTTTTCCTACTAAGGCCCTCAAAAAAGTGATTAGAAGAACATCTTCTGGAATAGAAAGCTTTGGGCCAGTGAGAGTAAGGTTAATAAAGCGGTCCCATGATTTGCCAAGAGATTCTTCTTCCAGTTGTCTAAAAGAAAGAATCTCATGCCGAAGTTCCGCCACTTTGGAGATTGGAAAATATTTAGAAAGAAAACTACTATATAACTCCTTCCAATCTCCATGAACACTCCTTACTTTGAGTTTGTACTAATGTCTAGCTTTTCCTGCTAAAGAGAACGGAAAGAGCTTCCATTTAAGGGTCTCATCGGATATGCCTTCTATGCGAAGGAGGTCACAGACTCGATAAAACTCTCTTAGGTGTGTGTATGGGTTTTCCTCACCTTCTCCTGAGAAAGGTTGTTTTTGAATAAATTGTATGTATTCGGGGTCTATCTCAAAACTAGATGCTATGATAAGCTTTGAAGATTTTGGTGGTTCGAGATGTGTGCCCGTAGGTCTATGAAATTCATAGATAGACATGTTTGAATTCATGATAGACCAGAGATCAAGGATTAGATAAGAAGAAAGAATAGCAGAGATAAGGCAAAAGATAAAAGGAAAAGTATATATATATATATTTTATTTTTTAGAAAATGATTAAGCTAGTTCGTAGTCAACTCAGCAACAGTTTCCCCGGTAACGGCGCCAAAAATGCTTGTTGACACTTGCTAACACCACTTGAATACTAGGTTGTCATCCCCAGCATGGCACTAGAGTGTACTATGGTATTTATACGCACACAGATAATCCGCAAGCGCACGAATACCGTTGAAGCTTTTACCCGGTTAAAGGTTTTATCGTATCCACAGGGAAACGGGAGAACCAACTACGCTCTAACTTAACCAAGATAGATAGATAAGTGTAAATAGGAAAGATGGTAGAATTGAATAAGAACAATATTAAAGGTAAGATAACAGTGGGTGATAATATGGGAATAGAGAGTAGAGAAATCTAATATATGGGTGATGGTAGCAGAATAGAGAGGATAACTATGGTTTCTCTACTTCAAAGGGGTATGTCTATGTCTGGGACGAACCACGTGATAAGAATACACCACAAAGGATGCTTATCCATAGGCTGATAAACCCTACCCGTCCTGCTAACGAGAGGTGGACTACAGAGGACCAACGTAACTGTCACCTACGCGGCCTACCACACGATCCAGCTAGACAAGGGATATCCACAAGTAATCTAGGTCTAAGCACCACGCTTACACCTATACTACAACTCTAACCTATAGGGTCCTATAGATTAGAAGTACTCAGAAGAGTTGTGAACCAGAACATACATGATTAGTAATTGCATAATGAATTAGAAGTAGATTACCAGAGTCATCCCAAGAGCAAGCTTGATTAGATCTTGATCATGACGAAGTACAAACGGAGGAAGAACCGACAGGCCGGCCTCTCCTCTAATCCTCCTTCGCTCTCCATCTTGCTACTATCTAGATCTACTCTAGTTTAGAGAAGAGAGGAGAGCTCTCATCTCTAAACCCTAGCTTTTTCTCTGTCTATGAATAATGAATAATGATCAAGGGGTGCCTCCTCCAGGGGCCAGGGGGTCTGGTTTTATAGTCCCCTCAAGTGAACCTGGGCCGTTGGATCAAACCGACATTGATTGAACGGTTATCATTGATCCTTTAGGTCGGTGGAAGATCATCCCGAAAGAGAGTCCTGATCCAACTCTGTAGCTGGGCGGGCGCCCAAGGGGGAAGGGCGGGCGCCCTGCCCCCGAGCCCGCTCGGCCTCCCGTTCGTTCCCGTTGCTTCTGGAGTCTTCTAGATGATAGAAAATTGTGTGGCACATTAATATCTCTATGTAAACCCGACGTGTGGGCCTTTCTTCCGTATTTCCTGATAACCCCCTGCAGAAATAGACAAACACCAAAACTCGTGGAATTCTGTCAGATAAAACCCTAAGTTTAGATGTTGGTTGTATTTGGATCTTTTTCTTTGTTTATTTGCTGATTATATTTGGTACTTAAGGACCGTCAACAAGAACTAACAAGAGGTGTTGGCACTATTGTGTTCTACATTGTAGGTGCAACAAGAACAGGTCAATCAAAAAATGGCTCCTAAATCTTTGGAGTGGGCATACTGATGAGGACATCACTCCTTTGGTGCACAAGATGATCCTCCGCTAGACATTCAAGGTCCAATCACAAGAGCTCGCGCACGACAAATAAATTTACAGGTGAGCTCGTTTCTAAGTAAGTCTTTACATGATTTTGAGAATAGATTACTGCCTAATGATTATATTGTGCTTAGGAATCATGCAGAGGACCAAGGGATGCATAAGGGATGGTTTGGAGGCGTGGAGGACCAGCAAGGACGCCCAAGTCAAGGAGGAGGCCCAAACCGAGTCGAATTCGATCATGTTTCGGAGTCCAGGACCAGCAAGGAGTAAAACGGACGCCCAGGATGCATCCGGAATCCGTTTTTGACATATTCTACCCATGGTTGGAAAGAAAATTTCATAAGGAAACCAATACCGTTGGTTTGAGGTCCAAATTCCTTCTAAGTCATTGGAAAACATCGAAACAAGTTAGCATCCAGAATCTGTTTCGGTGATACGTCACCGTTTTTGTTCCGTTGGGCCATATATCGTTGTTGAGCCCGTTAGGGGGGCACGTCCAGGGGTGGCGACGACCCTTAGACCTTTATATACAGCTGCCACCACTCTCGTTAGGTTTTGGATTTTGCTTAGATTAATCTGTCAAGAACTATTTTGCTGTTTCATCGGTTTGTGAGACCCCAACTCGTGAGATTAATCTTTCATCTACAAATTGGTTCCATTCTTCCTTGTTCTTGCTTGTGTTCTTTGATTCATAGGCAAAGGACTTAGCCTTCTTGGCGAGGTCAACCGTGCAGCGCCGGTTGATAACCTGAGGAGACGTGGTGCTGCGATTGCAGGGTTTCAGATCGTGTTGTTCGGAAGCCGGATCAATTTGTGTCTCGTCTCCACCAAATCGAGAGTTACCAGAACCTTTCGAAAGATCGGGCCACCCTTGTTCTCATCACACACAAACCCTCTTCTCCTCAAGATCAATTTCTTGAGCTACCATGCTCGCCCTTGTCATTTCATCCTCTAGAAAATAGTGTCTCATTTCAACAAACTTAATATATCTATTTGGACAGTAGAAACGAAAACCTTCTGACTTTTCGGGGTAGCCAATGAAATGACAACTTACTATTTTGGGATCTAGCTTCTTAATATTTGGGTTAAATACTTTAGCCTCAGCAAGACTCCTCCACGCACGTAAGTGTGAGGGTACTCTTCCTATCCACAACTCTTATGGTGCTTTAGGCACTAACTTACTTGGTACTCTATTGAGAATGTCAATGGTGGTTTTTAACACCTCCATCCATAGACTCAAGGTAAGGTGGAGTAACTTATTGTTGACACCGTTTTTTGACACGTATCTTTGGATACGCACCTAGAGTTAATGAAGCGTAGATCGGCAGATTGGGCAATGATGGCTAGTCTATAGGGGAGTTGCCGATGGAGAAATGATGCCGATGGGGAAACAACTGAATATGATTAAGTCCAGAAGTGGTGACGTGTTCATGCCGATGACCAGTGCCGGTGTTTGCCGATGGCCGCAACAGGTGGTCTGCCGATCATTCTGAAGAAAAGCGTGGAGGTTGCCGATTGATCCGTGGCAGTGTCCCGATCGGTTATGTGGGGGTAGTTTAATGTTTTCCTTAGTCGTTAGAGTTCGTTTTGTATACGGGTTTCGTTTAATTTGGAATTCGAGTCCTAGTCGTGTCTGATTGTTGCTCTTTGAGCAGGGTATAAATGTAGACCCTAGGGCCCTGTAATAAAAAATCAATCAATCAATCAAACACAAGTTTTTACTCATATTCCAGCACCTACTTTTCGACGACTTCGTCATATTTTCTCTTTTACTACGAGTTCTTAGGAATTCGTCGAGTCAAACTCGGTGTGTTCTCAAGTTCTGCATGAGCACCTCTTGGCCGTGACATCCGGGCGCATCGCTGTTGTCGGGACCAAAGTGTTCGAGTTATCACCTTTGTCGATTGTAAGGTCAAATCGGCTGGCACGCCTTAACGTTTGAATCGGGTATTAGCCCTTTGTGTTTGCAAATCGACTTTTGCACCAACACATCTTTTGGCACGCCTGGTGGGACCGATTCAAGATCAAGATCAACATGTCAAATACCGATTTCGACTTGGAAAACGTTATCCCCGTGACGGAAGCCAATCTCAGAGATGAGCAGAAGCAAGCTATGGCAAAAGCCATGGAGGAATACAAGCAGCAATGCTTGAAATCCTTCAGTATCAACAGGAGTGGCGAAGTGATCCAAAAGGAAGCATTGCCGGCACCTTGGCAGATAACTTTTGAAGCCAATCCTAGTAAACTTCAAGACATGGTTGACAATGCTATTAACCGTGCCATGATCAATCAAGCTGGTGTGTTGTCTAACACGGTTTTCAATGCTGTGGCTAGAACTTTCAAAGAAGGACAAGTACCACCAACTTATGTGGGTCCTGCCTATCATCAGCCATGGTCATCGGTGGTTACAGCTCCATCGGCTACTACAACCGTTGCGAGTACAGAAGCTACTTCTCCTCCAAGCACATTAGGGATCACTAATGCGCAATCTACACCGATGACGACCAGTCCATCAACATCAGATGGGCAAATCAAGCTTGCCACAGATCTATTGGCATCGGCAATGTCGGGATCTGTTCCTCCCAACTGGTGGGGTTATGGTATGACTCCAGAGATGATGGTAAAAACTCCTGGAATGTTTCAAGTGGCTGACGTGACAGGCAAGGCTCCTATGGCATCAGCACCTCCAAATCTGCCGATGAATCAAAGTCCCCAGTACACTACAACTACTACTGCAAGGCCTTATACTGGGAATTCTCAAGCTCCGACGTTTCAGATGCCTAATGCATCGGCAGATCCAATGCCGACGCAGTAGAGGTTTATGACACAGCCTGGGTATGTCAATTCAATGATGATGCCCAATTACCAGTCATCAGCAGGGCCTATGCCGATGAATGCTAACAGTGGATGGATAGGGCAGTTAGTCTTCCACAGATGCCTCAGCAGAATCATCAGGCTGTAGGGTTTCAACAAGGACAAATCCAACCTGGGTTTCAGAATCAAGGATTGGTCAACCAGCCGATGAATCTTGGTCAGCAGATCGGTGGTCAGATGGTTAATCCAATGTTCCATGCAGATCGTGCACCTCAGAGACACGTGGAAGCTTATCAGCAGGTGCCAGATCCACAGCCACCTCATCGGCAAGATGTCGATGCATATTGGGCCGATAAGATAGCTGAAGTAATGAGAGACCAATTTGGGATAAAACCCAAAGTCAATACCTACTCTTATCGGACACCGTATCCTCCCGCATATGACCTGATTCCATTTCCAAATCGGTACAAGGTACCAGATTTCACTAAGTTTTCTAGACAGGATGATACATAGACTATGGAGCATGTTAATAGGTTTATCATCTAATGTGGAGAAGCTGCTAACAGAGATGAGTTGAGGGTTCGCTTGTTCTCATCATCTTTATGGATCGGCCTTTACTTGGTTTATATCGTTACCTCCCAACTCAATGATCACTTGGGCCGATCTAGAGAAGCAATTCCATAAATATTTCTTCTCTGGAGTTCATGAGAAGAAGATTACCGATTTGGTCAGATTGAAGCAGCGCAATGATGAATCGGTTGAAAGCTTTGTGCAAACGTTGCGAGAGGTTAAGAATAAGTGCTATAGTCTGGTTCTGGATGATCGGTAGCTAGCCAATTTGGCATTCTAGGGATTGTTGCCACATATCAGAGACAAGTATGCTTCTCAGGAGTTCGAGAGTTTGAGTCATATGGTGCAGAGGATTTCTGACCAAGATGTTAAACCTTTCGAACCCAAGAAAGCATGGAATAAAAAGGTGTCATTTGTCGATGAGGCAGCGAGCTCAGATTCTGATGAAGAGCCAGTCATCGGCTTAGTAGAGTGGGTGAAAAACAAGAAGCCGATGTTTAGCCCTTTTGGGCATAAAGAGCTAGAGAAGTTTGCATTTGACATCACCAAAGCCGATAGGATATTTGACTTTCTACTTCAGGAAGGCCAAATCAAGTTGTCACCCAATCATGTGATTCCATCAGCTGAAGAATTAAAGAAGATGAAATACTGCAAATGGCACAACGCGACGTCTCATAGCACAAATGAGTGCAAAGTTTTTAGACAGCAACTACAATCGGCTATAGAATCTGGGAGAATTAAATTTGACAGCTCCAAAGCTCGGAAGCCGATGAAGATCGATCAACATCCTTTCCCAACGAATATGTTGGATGCTAAGGGAAAAACCAAGGTCTTGACGTCGGAGGCAGCCGAAAGAAGTGCATCGGTGGATCCTCAGCATCAGATCACTGCTGCCGATGCTAAAGGAAAGGGTTTGCTCTAGGAGGGAACTAGCTCTGGAAGGCCTCCCCGATCTGGCATTGTGATAACTCATAGAAGGCATCGGGAGACTTGGCAGCAACGAGAAGATCGATATTGGCGCCAGCAGGAAGATTATCGTCGGGGAGAGGAAAGGCGCCGACAGGAGTGGAACCGGCATAAAGATCACTGGAACTGCCCATTCTTTATCCATTGCTGGGAGCAAAATATTAAATTGCCCACTGTTAGAGATTGTCCTGAATGCAATGGTTATGATCGACCTAATCGGTAGTATCAAAACAATGATCAGCGATTCAATGGGCCGATTAGGGGAAGAACTTCAGTTCATGATCGACTGGGGGGCAGGCTGAGTGTGCATGATAGACTTGGTGATCGTGTCGCATATTTTCCTAGGAACCAAGAGGAGCTTGAAGAGATGGCAAATGCTCGAGTTCCCGATCAGTTCATATTTTGCAGGGATGCGAATACCTATCGAGTGGAGTCAAGGGAAAGTCGTCGCCCATCGGCAAGGCAGCCACAACTTCCTTCGTGGTGTCCAGAGGGATTGAGTAGGACACAGAAAAGAAGGCTGCAGCGCGAAAGGCGAGAAGACTTGAGCAAAGAAGAGAATTCTGGCAATTCCAGAGATCAGGAGCAGCCGGGTCCTAACGGGAAAGGACCATCAGCAAATGTTAACATGGTATTTATATTGCCGATGGAATTCCTAGCACCATCCAGTGATGATGAAGAGTTGGATTTTTCCGACCAGATAGCTCAGTTGGCTCTGGATCCGATGACAGCTATCTTTGAAAAGCCTGCCGACAATGAAAGGCAGCATGTTAAAGCCCTGTTCGTCAAAGGAAAGGTTGATGGGCAGCTGATGACTAAAATACTAGTTGATGGTGGTGCTGCTATTAATATTATGTCGTATGCAGTCTATCGGAAACTTGGGAAAGGAGATCAAAATCTGACTAAGACCGATATGATGCTAAAAGATTTTGAAGGGAATGTGTCTCCGGTTAAGGGAGCAATATGTGTTGAGTTGACCATCGGAAGCAAAACCTTGCCGATAACTTTCTTTGTTATCAGTGGAAAAGGTGCTTACAATCTACTGTTGGGAAGAGATTGGATTCACGCCAATTGTTGCATCCCATCAACGATGCACCAATGCTTGGTTCAGTGGGTAGGTGACAAGATTGAGATTGTCCCGGGGGATTCCTCTTATGTCATCGCATCGGCAGAAGCAGATACCTATGAAAGGACTAGGTGCATCTCAGGAGAGATTTGGGAAAAGGATTTCCTCAAAGTTGCCGATTATGAAATTCCACCGATCCAAGCAGTCAGTTCTGATGAGGAGTTTTAATGGATAGGTTCGCCGATGATGGAAAATTAGGCTAGGGGTTCACATCGGCCGATGATTTAGTAGAAGTAGATATAGGTAATGGAGATAAGCCTAGACCTACTTTTATTAGTGCTAAGTTAGATTCTGAGTGTAAGCAACAATTAACCGATTTGTTAAAGGAATATAAAGATTGCTTTGCTTGGGATTATACTGAGATTCCTGGTTTAGACCGATCAATTGTTGAACATCGGTTACCCATCAAATCTGGATTTCGGCCACATCAGCAACCAGCTCGCCGATGTAATCCTAATATTCTTCCTGATATTAAGGCCAAAATAACCAAACTTATTGAAGCTAAATTTATTCGGCAATGTCGGTATGCCGAGTGGATTTCCAATGTTGTTCCAGTTTACAAGAAAAATGGGAAGCTTCGAGTCTGCATTGATTTCAGAAATCTTAACAAGGCTACACCGATGGATGGCTACCCAATGCCGGTTGCCGCTTTACTAGTTGATGCTGCGGCTGGACATCGGGTCATAAGTTTCATGGATGGCAATGCAGGGTATAATCAGATATTCATGGCTGAAGAAGATATTCCGAAGACTGCATTTAGATGTCCTGGTCATGTTGGGCTGTTTGAGTGGATAATTATGATCTTTAGCTTGAAGAATGCTGGTGCTACTTATCAAAGAGCAATGAATTTCATCTTTCATGAGTTCATCGGCAAGCTGGTAGAGATTTACATTGATGATGTGGTGGTTAAGTCTGGAGATTTCACAAAGCACCTTGCCGATCTGTGAAAGGTGTTGGAGTGCACAAGAAAACATGGTTTAAAGATGAATCCCAATAAGTGTGCATTTGGTGTATCGACAGGCAATTTCTTGGTTTCATGGTGCATCAGAGAGGAATTGAAATTAGCAGAAGATCTATCGACGCTATTAACAAAATAGTCGCTCCTACCAACAAAACTGAGCTCCAATCTTTGATCAACAAAATAAATTTTATCAGGCGGTTTATCTCCAATTTGTCTGGTAAAATTCGTGCTTTTAGTCCTTTACTTAGATTAAAGGCCGATCAAGAGTTTATATGGGAAGAAGAGCAGTAGTTGGCCTTAGATGGAATCAAGAATTATTTGACAAATCCTCCAGTATTGATTCCACCTCAACAAGGAAAACCCTTCAGATTATATTTGTCTACCGATGGGATGGTCATTGGTTCAGCTTTGATTCAAGAATTTGAAGGGAAGGAGCGTGTGATTTATTATCTAAGTAGAAGATTAATTGATGCTGAGACCAGGTATTCGGCCATTGAAAAATTATGTTTATGCCTATATTTTTCTTGCACTAAGTTGAGGCACTATTTGCTATCGGCCGAATGCACTGTTATATGCAAAGATGATGTGGTCCGATATATGCTATCTATGCCGATTATGAGTGGTAGAATCGGTAAGTGGATTTTGGCGCTGTCAGAATTCGATCTACGTTACGAATCGGCCAAAGCGGTTAAAGGGCAGATTATGGCCAATTTTGTAACTCAACATCGTGGTGTAGTGGAGACTTTGGAAATTGTGCCTTGGACGCTCTTCTTTGATGGATCCACGTGTGACCGGGGGGCAGGAATCGGCATAGTGTTAATTTCCCTGCAGGGAAGGAAGTACGAGTTCTCTTTGCCGATTGTTGCCACGTCAACGAATAATCAAGCCGAGTATCAAGCTTTGATCAAGGGGTTGGAATTATTAAAAGAAGTTCATGCTGATGTTGTTGAAATCTTCGGGGATTCTTTGTTGATCATAAATCAGTTGATTGGAAGTTATGAATGCCGAAGTGAAATCCTAATAACTTATTATGAAAAGAGTATGCGACTATTAAAGGAATTCAAGGATTTCCGATTAGAGCATGTTCCTCGGTTGCATAATGAGGAAGCTAATCGATTGGCTCAGCATGCCTCTGGATATCAACCCATGTTAAACACACTATCGGCAATCAGTGCCGATGAATGGAGAAAGGTGATCATTGATTATTTGAAAGATCCATCTAAAAAAGTTGAGAGGCGTATCAGATTTCAAGCTACCAAGTATGTGCTCCTTGAGGACGAACTATATTATCGGACTGTGGATGGAGTTCTTCTCAAATGCTTAGGTAATGACGAGGCTAAAAGTTTGATTGGAGAAATCCATGAAGGAGTGTGTGGAGCACATCAGTCAGCTTTTAAGATGAAATAGATGATCAGGAGAAATGGGTATTATTGGCTGACCATACTTGAGGATTGTTTTAAATATTTCAAAGGATGTCAAGGATGTCAGAAGTTTGGTAATATTCAAAGAGCGCCTGCATCGGCCATGAATCCTATTATTAAACCTTGGCCGTTCCGGGGATGGGCTATTGATCTAATCAGCCAGATTTACCCACCATCAAGCAAAGAGCACAAGTTCATCTTAGTCGCCACTGATTATTTCACTAAGTGGGTTGAAGCCATTCCTTTGAAGAAAATTATATCGGCCAATATGATTGATTTTGTGAAAGAGCATATTGTTTACCAATTTGGTATTCCTCAAACAATTACTACCGATCAGGGTACTATGTTCACATCGGGAGAGTTTGACGAATTTGCAATCGGTATGGGAATTAATGTTTTGAATTCTTCCCCTTATTATGCTCAAGCCAATGGGCAGGCTGAAGCATCCAACAAAGGAATTATTAAACTCATCAAATGGAAGATTGAGGAAAATCCAAGAAAGTGGCATACATTGTTGAATGAAGCTTTATGGTCATATCGGATGGCTTGTCATGGGTCGACTAAAGTTTCACCTTATCAGTTGGTGTATGGACACGATACAGTGCTACCATGGGAAATTAAGGCTGGATCTAGGCGACTATCTTTTCAAGATCAGCTGGCTGCCGATGATTATGCTACTATGATGAAAGATGAGTTAGATGATTTAGCAGGGCATCGGTTGAAGGCTTTGATAAGCATAGAAGAGAATAAAAAGAGAGTTGCTAGCTGGTATGATAAAAAGGTAAAGGCTAAAGAGTTTGCCGATGGAGAGTTAGTATGGAAACTGATATTATCGATTGGGACTAAAAGTTCAAAGTTTGGCAAATGGTCTCTTAATTGGGAGGGTCCTTATCGGATAAATCGGTCTGCTCCTGGTAATGCTTATATTTTAGAAACCCTCGAAGGGGTTGAATTTCCCAGAGCATTGAATGGAAAGTATTTGAAGAAGTATTACCCAAGTATATGGGTCGATGCATAAAAGTTTAGATGCCGATAGCACTCCTATCTGCTGGATTGAAATGTATCTGGAATTGAACACGCTGTTTCAAAAGATGCCGATAACAGTCCTATCGGCTAGACCAAAATAATCTGTAGTTTTGAAGAAAAAAGCAAAACATGCCGCCGATGAAGAATTCATATACTCAGCAGGGCTTGGATGGCTGATATAGCGCGTAGACGAATTTGATCGGCTTCTTCTATCTCCTTGATATCTTCATCGGCAGAGCCTTCCACCGGTTTCAGCTTCTTCTTCATCTGCAGTGCCTTGCGAGCTTGGGCGTTTCGCTCTTGTTCGAGGGTCTTGATCTTCTCGGGTAGCTGACTTTCTTCCTGTTGAGCTTGGGACAGGGCTTCTTCTACTTGTTTGAGTTCTGCCAAAAGAGCTTCCCTCTGTGCCGATAGGTCGGAGATCTTTTGTTTCAGCATATCTCCGGAGGACTTCAGGGTGCCGATGTTCTTGTGTTTCTCATCGGCAAGGTGCTTTACTTTCATTACCTCCTCTGAAAGCTGGGCATGGGTAGCTCTATCGGCAAGGCGTTGAGTGGCCTTTTGGTATTGAAGCTGTCGGCTCTCTAAGTGTGCAGCCTTGAAAAGAATCTCCTCGGCATCGGCAGGGATTTGGCCTCTGAGAGCTTTAAATAGAACCTTAGCTGGATCGGAGTCATCGACTAGTTGGGCCGTATCCTGATGAAGCAGAGCCAACAAATCTTCCACCTTTGTTCTGATTTATACCGATGAGATCTCGATTGCTTGAGAAGAACTTGCTTCCTCACCCTCATCTTTGGAAATTTCAATGGCGAAGGAGAACAGGCTGTCGGGAGAATCTTGTTCCTGAGAAGGAAAAGGGGATAGGTTACTTGATAATGAAAGGATTGATGAAATAAAGGACGATAATCGAGTAGCTTACCTATTTCAAAGATATCTCTCGCCTCTGGCTGGTTGAGGCCGATGGTACAACAGGATGATCGGCCAGAGTTGCCGATGGAACAATGTCAGCTGAAAAATTAACAGGAGTAATTATAAAGTGAAAAGATAGGTTCATCGGCAATAATTTCATGGGTAGTACTTTACCTTGAGGGGGTGCGATGCTTGTCTGAATCGAGGAGACCACCGATGTTATGATTGAACTAACTGGATTGGCGGCCTGCTCATGTACGTCAGCAGATGTCTCTTTTGGCTGGGGTTCTTCTTCTGGCTGGGGTACTTCTGGTGCCTGAGGTGGAGACGGTACTTGTTGTGTCTGAACTTCTGGCGAAGAGGGAGACGATTCCACGTGAATCGGTGACCCTGGAGGAGGGGGAGGAGGTGTTGTTGTTTTCTGACGCTTTGCCTGTGACTTAGTACTCTTGGGGCCCTTTCTCTTCACTTGGCTGGATTGGGGGGCATCGGCAGTTGTCTTGGTACTTCTGGTCTTTGTCGATTGGCCAGATTGCTGATACAACAACAAAAGTTTCATAAGTACAAATATAATAGAGTATTGATGAAACTCTGGTTGGAACAGTAAGAGTTACCGATGAAGTTCCCTTGGCGGCCGATGTATCCTGAAAAGGTTGTGTGAGTATAGAATGGAATCGGTATAAATTGAGCCAAGTCAAGAATTTACCTTGAAGGCTTGGATCAAAGCAGCAGCAGTGGCTGATGGAAGTATCCTGGCTCGTTCGGTGGTGGTCTTTTTGAAGCGCATGTTCCGGTGCATTAGAGCTGCCAGGTTTGGTGCGTTGTTGCCGATGAGGGAGATTGGGCCTGATGGAAGGAGTTCAATCGGCATTGCGCTCCTGCTGACTGTCGGTGGTGTGTCGTCGACCTGTTTAAAAGAAAGGGAGTAAGTTACCGATAAAAATAAAAGTAATGAAAGAAGATTGAAGCATCGGTTAAAAGCTTACAGTATTCTCTGGGACTTTGTATTTGGGGTCGATCATGCCGCGGTATGTGAGAGCCGATCTGCAGAACAGGTGTTCCTTCCACTCTTCCCACCATTGTTTATATGCCTGAGTAATGAAGAGAGCTGGAATCAAAGCCGATAAATCGATGTCTGACGTATCGGCATTTGGTGGGAGTTGAGCTATTCTGATCCACTCAAGACCGCTAGTTATGACCTCCCTCGGTTTCACCACATCAGCGTAGCAGAGCGCGATCGGCACCTGTCCAAAGGCCAGTTGACGAGCCAGTGCCAATGGGTTATAGAACTCGTAAGTCAGATTGGAGGCTTTCCCACTGCCAAAGAAATTCACTGGTATGGCTCTCAGAGTAATAATTACCATCATTAGATCATGGTCTTTATTGAGAGCATTGTCAAAGGGATGGAAAGTGAGTGGGAATCTAGTTTCTGTGTCTTCATAGGGCATCCATGCTCACTGGTCTTTGGTCAAACCCTCATAAAGAGCCTAGAATTATCGGGTGATCTGGTCTTCATTACCGCCAGTACCAGGTAGAACTATGGCAGCCTCACCAAAGTTCAAAGGTGGACGAGTTGCCGATTCTTCATCACCTAATTCGTGATCTTCGGCTATATCTCTTGGAAAGCGCTAAGTGAAAAGGTCAAATCCGAGACGCTTGTGCATATGGACACTGAGCCACATATTGATGAACCACCAAGGTCCCCCTAAGTTGCTGATGGGTTGGCCTAGCAGGAGTTTCTGAGCTACTTGGTGGAGAAGATGATAAACAGAGCCAAGCAAATATCGGCCAAGAGGGAATCGGCGCCATCGGCCAGTCTTTCTGCTGCCGATAGATAAACAGAGGTTGGTCCTACCGATCGGCCGCAAAAGACAAACTTATCCAGCCACATGTTCAGAAAGATAGCATGTTCTCTCTGTCTGACTCGCCCTGTTTTCCGGTACTTCTGGATATGTCCCGACCAACCGCCTATGTTGCGGGTTTCTACTTTGCGCTCAGGTTTGCGGTCATAAAGGTGGTTATCATCGGCAGATGATATGTCCAGACCAGTAAGCATCAACACATCGGCTAAAGTGGGGGATGCAGGACCATGGCCAAATACAAAGGCGTTGAGGGTATCAGACCAAAAGTATGAAGCAGCCATTAACAGGGATTCGTTCCTCTCCATATCGGCAATAGATAACCTAATACACTGGTCCAATTTCCATTCACCCCATTGGACTTCGTTTGAGTTGCCGATTCTAAGAAACCAATCTTTCCATCCCTTGGTAGGGCTGGGCCAGGAACGGAAAGTGTCTTTCCACAGATCTAGGGAGAAGTTCTCGGCTCTAAATGGGATTCTATTTGTTTCTGCATTTATCAGGTCGGTGGGATCTGGATTTCCCAACGGGCCGAGACACTGAAAGTGGGGTTGATCGGTAGGGATCACGATCTTATTAGCCAACTCCTAAGAAGTTTGAAGGTTGAAGGAACAGAAAAAGAACAAAAAGAAAAAGAAAAGGTACTCAGTAAAAAGAATCGCAGATGAACAGGAGTACAGTAAAAGCATAAAGAGAAGGGGGATGATAGACTGACCTGAGGAACGACGAAGTTGATTGCTATTTCTTCGCGAGGAAGAAGATCGAAGATTTAGGGAATTGGTGAAGGAGGCTCTTGCTGAAGTTCTTGGAGTTCTCAGGCAATGCCGCCGCCAGGAAAGTGGATTTTGGGCTGTAGAATGACAAGATGGAGAAGGAGTACCGGAGAAGGAGGTATTTATAGGACAAAACGGGTAGGGGCAAATCTGACATATCTCTTTGCCGCATCCGTGAAATCCGAGGGTGTTCAGGTGGATATGGTAACTGTTCGCACGACAATCAAGGGATTGTGCACGTGATTTGACAGTGAGCGGTGAAGATATCTTACTGTGTAAGATCGCTTGGTCGGTCCATCGGCAGTTCTCTCTAACGGTAACATTGCCGATGAGGACATTTCGGGGAAATTCGGTTTGGAAAGTTGAGGAATTCGAGAAATCTACAAGGAAAAATCAGGCTGAGGTTGTTTAGATTTGGTAATTAATTGCCAATCAAGGGAAGTAATTGCGGAAAAGTGTCATTACTGAGGAGAATTTCGGAGCATTAATGATTTTATACTCCGAAATTGGGGGGCATGTGTTGACACTATTTTTTGACACGCATCTTTGGATACGCACCTGGTGTTAATGAAGCATAGATCGGCAGATTGGGAAATGATGGCTAGTCTACAGGGGAGTTGCCGATGAAGGAATGATGTCGATGGGGAAACAACTGAATATGATTAAGTCCAGAAGTGGTGACGTGTTCATGCCGATGACCAGTGCCGGTGTTTGCCGATGGCCGCAACAGGTGGTCTGCCGATGATTCTGAAGAAAAGCGTGGAGGTTGCCGATTGATCCGTGGCAGTGTCCCGATCGGTTACGAGGGGGTAGTTTAATGTTTTCCTTAGTAGTTAGAGTTCGTTTTGTATACGGGTTCCGTTTAATTTGGAATTCGAGTCCTAGTCGGGTCTGATTGTAGCTCTTTGAGCAGGGTATAAATGTAGACCCTAGGGCCCTGTAATAAAAATCAATCAATCAATCAAACACAAGTTTTTACTCATATTCCAGCACCTACTTTTTGACGACTTCGTCATGTTTTCTCTTTTACTACAAGTTCTTAGGAATTCGTCGAGTCAAACTCGGCATGTTCTCAAGTTCCACGTGAGCACCTCTTGGCTGTGACATCCGGGCGCATCGTTGTTGTCGGGACCAAAGTGTTCGAGTTATCACCTTTGTCGATTGTAAGGTCAAATCGGCTGGCACGCCTTAACGTTTGAATCGGGTATTAGCCCTTTGTGTTTGCAAATCGACTTTTGCACCAACACTTATCATACTTTGCACCATCTCCATCAATGTACAATTATTTCTTTTAGCTACTCCATTCTGCTGAGGTTCACCTAGTGTAGATAGTGGGCTACTATGTCATTCTCCTGTAAGAACCTCGTAAAAGGTCTAGGAACTTGGCCATATAAGGAATGCTGACCATAATACTCCCCCGCGTGGTCAAATCGGACTAACTTTATCTTTAAATTAACTAATTTTCAACTTTAGCCTTAAATATACAAAATTTACCCGGTGCCTTTTTTCTTTCTTTAATTAGATAAATGTAGCCAAAACAAGAGTAAGCATCTATGGATGTTATGAACAAATCATAACCATCCACACTTTCATAGGAAATGGACCACATATGTTTGTGTGGATTATCTGTAGTATTCATCTGCTTTGTTTAGTATCCTTTTAAATTTTCTTTGTATACTTTCCTTTAGTGCAGTCTCTGCATTGTTCTAGGTTTGAGAACTCTAATGGAGAAAGAATGGCATTCTTAACTAGTCTCTCTATTTCTCCCCTCGAAATATGTCCTAAACGGCAGTGCCATAATTTTGACGATGCATCTTGAGTTCACTTTCATTTTCTATTCGCATTTGGAGATGAGGGTACGTTCTCATTCACATCAAATATGGAATTCAAATTTTCACAAAGTGATAACAAATAAAGATCTTCCTTTTGGAAAGCAAGACCGACACTTTCATTATTGCACCATATCTCACACTTGCCATCTCCAAAATGACAATCAAAACCATCATTGTCCAAACATGAAACACTAATCAAGTTTCTCTGTAATGAAAGAACATAAAGAACATCTCTAAGTAAAAAATGAAGCCATCAGCAAGCTCTAAAGAAACATCACCAATGGCTTCGACATTTGTCTGGACTCCATTTGTGACTTTAACATGTCTTTCTCTTCTTTGCATAGTCCTCGTTAAATGGACCTATAAAAAATTAGCAATATAGACAGTTACCCATGAGTGAATCCATCAAGTAGATTTTGAATAATATACATATAGGGACTCATTTATGAATGTAATAATGTTCTCACCTTTCTTTGCCATGATCATCTTTAAAAATTTAGGATAGTATTTCTTGTAATGCCCCTCCTTGCAGTAGAGGCACTAATCTTTGTTCACTACGAGCTTGTTCTGCTGAGGCTGATGTTGCATAGAAACCTTTCCCTTTGGCTTTGAGGGAGAGTTGACATTGGCATGAAAATTCTTTTTTCTTATTATATTTTACGTAGCTGATAGAGCCACCATTGGTGGCCTTGTTCTTTCTTTCTCTTGCACACACATTGCCTTGCAGCACTCTATGTTCCACTTTTTAGGCTACAAATTGTAGTTAGCAACAAAGGTATCAAATTCCTTTCGTAAGGAAGCAAAACCACATGGACAAGGAACTCATCCTTGAGAGCCGGATTCATTGGTTTTAGCCTGGAGTTCAAATGACTCATCTTTGATATGTGCTCTCTTAAGTCAGTGTTGTTGCCACCTCTATAGTACCTTTGTGTCATTAGTTGCTTTATCGGCTGAGTAGCATGCCTTTAAAGAGTCGTAGAACTGGCTCTTTATTTTGTTAAGGTACTCTATGACAGTGTCACTTTCTGGGATTAAGCTCACTATTTTAGCATCAATTGTGTTCTTTACCATAGCCAAACATTTCTTGCTGGTAATGGCCCACTATTTCTTTTGAACATCATAAGACATTCTTTTGTTGGTGTGATCCCTCTCTCTAGTCTGCCAAGCAGCATCAGCCTTATCCGTCTCCCTCACCGGCTCCATAGGATCAGTGGGGCACGGTGTGGTGACTACCCAGTGCATCTCAGCCAAGACGAAGGCTAGGTTAATATTTTTCTTTCATTTTATGTAATTGTCTCCTTCTAGGAGTGAGATATCTCTGATGAAACCCGTCAAAGAGAGTTTGCTTGAAAATACATTTCAAATAAAGTAAGAACATAATAACAATAATTGCATACTTTAGTTCTAATGGTGGTTGAAACTAAAACATACAGTTTATCCTTTACACTTATTCTACATCACCGTTGGGTAGAAATAAAATTAATGCATGACAAAAAAAAACTATTAATAACGTTATAATATTGCCATTAATCAACATTGGTCAGAATAATATTATTATTATAATAATTTAAAAAATATATCTATTTTTTAAAATTAAATTCTCCTGTTAGTTCGAATTTAATAATGAAATAACAACTTTAATTACGTAGTAGAAACATGAATAAACTTTTAATTCTATTTTTCTAGAAACTTTTAAAATACTAAACTATTCTCTAAACAAAATTATCATTAGATAAAAATGTACAAAGATTTGCATCAAAATTCAATTCAAATATGTCAAATATGAATCAAATTAGCTTCTCAAAAAATAGAAAACCAAAGGTATGAACTTTATTGTGCAATTGGCCATTTTGGCCTAGCTTGCGCGTGTGCACGGCCACACCCACAGCCAAGCTGCCTTTGCCACTCGTGCTTGCCCGCGTAGCAGCACTGTGCGGCCTAGCGGCTCGTGCTGCTCGCGGCCATGCGCGCGCTCAACGTCCGCCCAACAGCGAAAACAGCCTACTGCCCAGCAGTGCGCAGCGCTTCGCTAGTGCCCAAGCCACAACATAGGCCTGGGCGGAAATTCCACACTCTACCTGGGCTCAAAGGGGCTTATTCAATCCTAGCCATCCATTCATCCCTAAGTCATTTCTTTCTTCATCCCCTTTCTGTTCTCTTGCTCAGCATTGCATAGGAGCAGCACGACGGCCAGGCGTGGTGGCCAGAGGGTGGAAAGCGGGGCAGCACCACCATAGAGCCCTTGGCTAGCACGCGATCACCCTAGGCTAAGAACGTTGCTGTCCAGCGGCCGTGCGAGTGGTGCGCTGACCCCGAAGCGCAGTGGCGAGACCTCGCCGGTTGGCTCTCGGGTTGTTCTAGCTACACGCGGCGGAGTCCTGTTCCCGCACAATGGTGGTCACGACCTATTTAGGGTTACGGTTTGGGTGTTCTGTCCGGATTCAAATCTAGCTTTTTATCTTTCTGTGATATATTTCTATCCCAAAACTAAATCTACACCTAGATCCAGGCGTTTGATACCATTGTTAGAGCGGTATGATTAACTAGGAGTAGAAAAGTGGGGTACGACCTTTCATTCGGGATAAAACAAGTGTCCTAGTACATGGTCTATAAGATCTGAGATAGGGGTATATCACCGACCATCGGCGGGAGCCACTGCAGCACTAGATTCAACCATGTTAGAGTCGAGGTGATGACAACGGTTGTGTAGAGGAAGTAGTGCCGGTGATGTAGTCTGATGATGCTACAACGCGCCTTCTTCAGTCAGACTAGGGTTATAGGTGAGGAAAGTGGTGGCTCACAGGAACCTCGTGAAGGGTTCCCTGTCCCCCACCCTACTCTATATAGCGCTACACGATGGGGCCCACTAGCCATGTATTGGGTTGGGCGCCCCAGACCAGGGCGCAAGGTCAAGGCCTAAAAGACGGTTGGGCCTGTTGGTGTAGAGATCAATCCAACAACAACGACGACAGCGCCTGAGCGAGGGTGGTGCCAATAGCTAGGCCCATAGAGCTCGACAGTTGGGGGTGGTCTGGATCCGCACTTCGAGCATGGATCTAGTAGCCCTAGATGGATCTGGTGTCACCAAGCATGGTCGCGTGGCCAATAGTGTAGGGCATTGCCAACAACGGAGGCTGCTTGGGTGCTCAGACCTCCTCCTCATGTGGATGGATTTGTGTTCCCTGTAGCATTGTTTGTGTGTGAGATTGTGCAGTCGTGGTTGTGGTCAATATGCAGCCATCAACACTGCGTCATTGGCATGCACATTGGGGGGATTTGGTGCTTGGTGAAAGCCTTTGTCTTGCTATTGGGCTAACGATGACGATGTCTTTGGAGAGTTGTACTCTTTAAAAGTGATGTCGTTTGCAGCCGTTCTCACTCGATGTGCATCTTGCGGGTGAAATCCATGTCCTTGTCATATGGGCAGCGGTGGCGTGCCTACATCGTGTTCCTTGATGAAGGTGTTGTCTTTATAGTTCCAGGCAGAGTTCCCGCTTTGGCGCTTTCGTTTTGACATCAAAGTTTCTAAGTAAACGAGGATGTAAATGATCACACAAGATTAAATTTTAAGGCCTAGCGTGCATCAAGAGTTTCTAAGTAAACTAGGATACGAAGGATTACCCGGATCGCATGTACTGGTACCTAGTTAGTTTTGGAGGAATTTTTTTAAGAAACAATGCGTGACATAGACGACGAAGAAATAACCTATCGAGAGAACTGCTCTGTACTCCTAAAGTGTAAACAGATTAATGTATGATCGACGTCATGAAAATAAAGGGATGTTAGATACATATACATGCATACGTGATACATATATTGATCAGGTCAGAGACTAGTGAGAGTAGTGGTCGTTCGTTATTACCGGCAAGTCACGGTAGCAAACGTGAGATGACGATTAAATAATTGATGTTTTCGTGGAGCAGCCGCCGCCCTTGTCGGAGAGAGAAGAGTGTCAGAGTCGCCGGCTCGTGCGATGGAAGGGTGTCATCCGTGACGAGCGAGAGGCAAAGTGATGAGATCGTAAATAGTCAAATAAAACGATGGACGCACGAGACTAGCAAATCTCATCATCAGCTCCAGTTAAAGCAGATCTCCGTGATCACTTTATGGCTCGCCCAACAAGTAGAGTAATTTCTAGTTAATCTCCCCGGCCTCATGCTGACCTGCTCGTCGTACGTCGTAATAAGTGGATCTCTGCTGAGGTTATCTGCATACATAGTATATAATTTCGATGATACTGATAGTAACATACGTAGCAGCTAATAATATATACCACTGTCAGTGTGGATGCAACAGCCCAAAAAAGTCAATTAGCGCGTGCGCGTGCGCACGGGAAGATATTTCTGAAAAGCTAGCTAAGCTAGCCGCGTATGGATAGGCGTCCACGGAAGACGGAAGCATCAGTCTACCTGACGAGGAATCCGATTAGGCTTGGGATAGATATGTCGTCATATATATATCAGCAAGCATCATGGAAATATGGAATCTGATCCAATACCTGAGGAATGAATGAGTGCTTGTTTAGTTCCCAAAATTTTTGGGTTTATAGTAATGTAGTATTTTCGTTTTTATTTGATAATTATTGTCCAATCATACACTAAGTAGGCTTAAAAGATTCATCTCGTGATTTATAGGTGTAATTAGTTTTTATTTTCAACTATATTTAATGTCCTATGCATATGCCGCAAGATTCGATGTGATGGAAAATCTTAAAAAGTTATAGGTTTTTGGGTTTGTTTTGGCGCTGATATATACCCACTTAGGCAGAGGCCGAGGCATCATATCGATCGATCAGATGAAGATTTTCCATACAACGGCATCATGGCAGGGTGAACAAGCACCATGCCACGTACCGTGCCATTGAAGGCGACGACACTATCGTTGCATACTTATATATGGTGTGTTTTATATATCAGCTAGTGCTAGTTATTGGTTAGGCCAGTACTCTCTCTATCCCAAATTATAAAATGTTTGACTTTTTTAATCTCAAGTTTGACTATTCGTCTTATTTAAAAAATCTGTACAAACAGAGTCAAATTTAAGTCATTATTGTAGAACTTTTATTAATAAACCAAGCTACGACAAAAAAGTGAAATTTTACATAAATTTTTGAATAAGACAGTCAAACTTAGTGTCAAAAAAATTAAACGTCTTATAACTTGGGATGAATTGAGTATTAGACTAAACAAGCTAGAGACTTAATTAGCTCACAAATTAGCCCACTGATTAATCCTCATTTAGAAAAGGTTACAACTATGAATTAGCTAGTTATTAATTAGTTACCTAACCCATATAGGTATCAAACATGCCTTTATACGAGTAGTACATGCACACACGTACGCGTACTTATCCTCTTTGTCGATCTCGGCCCGGCCGTCACTCTCACCAACAAAAGCAAACCACAGCGCGCATCGCATGCATCAATTCAATATATAGTGGAAATAATTATAATGCCTTTTATATTTCCCTGCCGGCACACAGCGTGTATATATATATATATATATATATATATATATACCAAATGCAATACGGCCGGGTGATGCGCACGCTGAGAATCCATCCCATCGATAGATCCCTAGCTAGCTAGCTAGCTGCAGGGGAGGATCGGAGTACACAACAACCTGGACTGGAGTAGCAGCTCCCAGAATAACCAATCATTCAATATGACAAATAAGGCAAGCACGGCGGCAAGGAACGAAGGCACGTCAACATGTCGGCCGCAAACAGTTTAGACGGTTGTTGGATGATCCATTTTTTTTCGCGAACGAGGCCAACCGGCTCGTGTTTCATTAAGAGGTGAGGAAAGTTGGAAAAGCACAACGAGGCTCGGCCAGTGGCGAGAGACCATTGGCAGTAGCCAGAAAAAGAAACAGACTTAGCTACTCAAAAAATACGACCAGGAGCTAGCAAGTGCTGAGATGCAGGAGAACCCCGCCTGAACCCACTCATCGGCCTCAACAGCAGCAGCTCGAGCAACCACCGCAACCGAAGACAACTTGTTGTCGAAAGTGCGTATGTTCCTCTCCTTCCAGACGCACCAACAGAGCAACAGCAGAAGGCAACTAAAGACCGGCCTAGATTGATAATGAAGCCGACACCTTTGCTGCATCCACCAAGCACCGATCCGCTCCTCGGACAAGGGAATGAGTGCTTGGAGACCAGCCGGTGCCAGTAGCTTGAACCACAGCTCCCTTGTGAAAACGCAGCCCAGGAAGAGATGTTCGATAGATTCACATGCTTGTCCACATAATGCACAATCATCGTTGTCCTGTAGGCCATGTCTTTTTCGACGTTCCGTTGTCCATAGCCTTCGATGCAGGACCAGCCAGAAGAAGAATTTCACCTTCGGCGGCACCTTGGCTTGCCAAATCTCCCTCGCCCCAAGCAAAGCAGTTGAACCATTGAAAAATGCCCGGTAAGCCGAAGAAGCGGAATACTTTCCGTCTGAAGACCATTTCCAAACAAATCGATCGGCCTGGAGCGGTTGAAGCACCACACCCTGCAGCTTGTGCCAGACACGAAGGAATTGGCAGATAACCTGCACTGTAAGCGCTCCCTTGATATCCCTTGCCCAACGATTCATCGCGAGCCCATCTTTGACAGATCTCCGCTTTCCTACACGGCTGATTGCAGCAAAAGGGTCTGGAGCGAACGTGCATAAGGGGCCAACGGGTGCCCAATGATCTGTCCATAGCAACGCAGACGCACCATCACCAATGATCAGTGATGTGCTGATAGCTGACATCGCCGCGACCGGCTTGCTTCGGCGATTGGGAAGATCTGCCCAACCTCTCCCTGGGTCAGACCTTCTCAACCATTCCCAGCGCAGGCGTAGAGCAAAGCCAAAAAATCTGAGGTCCAGAATACCCAAGCCTCTAAGATCAGTCGGCCTACAAACAGTTGGCCAGGCCACCTTGCAGCGCCCTGCAGCTACCGACTCGGCCCCCGCCCAAAGGAAGACCCTGCGTCGCTTGTCAATCTGTGCGATTGCCCAATTTGACAGGCAGCAGGCAATACTAATGTGGACAGGGATTGCAGATAAAGTCACTTTGGCAAGGACAGTCCTGCCTGCATGATTGAGGAGACCTGATTTCCATGTAGGAATTCTTGCCGCTACTCTGTGCCACTAGAACTTGCTCCTCACATCTTCTTAGCTTTCTGAGGGACAAAGGAATACCCAAATATTTGCAAGGGAAGGGGGTGAGGGTGCATGGAAACACCTGCTGCACTATTGCCACCTGATCCTCAGAGCAGCTGATAGGGGAGACAACACATTTGTTAATGTTGGTAATCAGTCCTGATGCACCAGCAAAGAGAAGCAGCACCTGCTGCACACACGCAAGATCAGTTTGCGTAGGCGCAACGAGGAGCACCACGTCATCAGCGTATAATGACGCACGATTGCAGGCCACTCTCCCAGGTACAGGCGACAGAGCTCCGCGGCGATCAGCTTCTTTGAATAAAGAGTTTAGGCTTTCCATCACAATAACAAAGAGCATTGGAGAAATCGGGTCCCCCTGCCTAAGACCCCTTGCATGCGTTATCCTGTTCCCTGGCCTTCCATTCATGATGATCTTAGTGCTAGAAGTTGAAAGCAGTAAGGAAATCCAGCCAGTCCATCTCCTGGGGAAGCCAATGTGTTGGAGTAATTCTAACAAGAATGGCCAGGAAACTGAGTCAAAAGCCTTCGCTATATCTAGCTTCAACAACACAGCAGCAACCTAGAGCATTTAGCCAACGAGAAGTCAGCTGCACAGCCCTGAAATTATTATGGATTGAGCGTCCTTTTATGAAGGCACATTGGTTAGGTGACACAATCTCATGCAGTCGCGGCGCGAGCCGTCTCGCTAGACATTTGGTGAACAGTTTACTGAAACTGTGAATCAAACTGATGGGCCTGTAGTCACTTAAGGCATTTGGCTGCTCCTTCTTCCATATCAGGATCATGAGAGCACAGTTGAGGTCGTAGAAACTTCTACCATCCAGGGACCATACAGCATTGAAAGCATTAACAATGTCTTGCTTGATTATCCCCCAGGCTACTTTGTAGAAGATACCGTTGAACCCATCTGGTCCAGGAGCACGGTCGGACGGTAGGTCCTTCACTGCTGCCCAAATATCCTCCTTTGAGAAGCATGCGTCAATACCTGTTAGGTAAATTGTCGGCAACAGATCAACAAGTTGCAGCGAGTGCTGACGCTGATAAGGGGTCCCCAAGATCCTTTTGTAGTGGCTGTAAACCGCTTGTTCCATGTCTTCCTCCGATGAAACCCAAGCTCCTTCATAAAGCAGTGTCGGTATGTAGCTCTTCCTGTTCCTATGGCAGGCCTGGAGATGGAAAAATTTTGTGTTTGCATCTCCGTCTTCCAGGTATCTAATGCGCGACCGATGGCGGGCAATGGTGTGAGCCAGGGACGCTAATCCTAGGCTGTGACATTTGAGTTCGCGGCGCCAAGCCAGCTCGTCCATAGCTAGAGCTCTAGATTCTTGTGCTTTGTCTAGCTGGGCAATGATCTCCCTGGTCATAAATAGCTGTGAGCGTATACTGCCCACCTTCAGCATGCTCCAACTTTGCAGCGCCTTTGCTGTTCGTCTGAACTTTATGTCAAGCAGGCGGCAAGCATCGACATTGGGCACTTGGCATTCCCATGCCTGAGCGACAGTCTCCAGAGAGCCATCCATGCGCATCCAGAAGGGCTCAAACCGGAACCTCGGTCGTGCCCAGGGCTCCATGCATAGCTGCAGCAGCAACGGTGCGTGATCGGAACTGTCCGATGGAAGTGTCCTGAGATGGTGCGTCGTGTACATCTCTAAGCACGATACAGTTGCAAACGCTCGATCAATGCGCTCCATGGTCGGATGTCGGCGCTCATTGCTCCACGTGTAAAGCCTCCCGTGAATATAGAGCTCTTCCAGCACCAAGTCATCAATTGCACGCCTGAAGCGACACATAGTTCTAAGGTTAAGCCGATCATTGTTCTTGTCCGTAGCTTGATAAATAAGATTGAAATCCCCACAGACCAGAAGCGCCTGTAAGCTCTGCGCATGTATCATCCTGAGCTCATCAAGGAAGTCTTGTTTGAGCTGATCGTCCACCGGCCCATAGACGACAGCAAGCGTCCACGAAGAGGAGGACGAGTCCACTGCCTTCAGGTTGACAGACACTGAAAATCGATGACAGATATGAGCAGAAGCTGTCCAGGCATTCTGCCGCCAGGCCACGATGATGCCTCCGGAGGCACCCTTAGAAGACAAAGACACATAATTGAACGCTCTTCCCATTATATCATAGAGGATACAAGGCTGCAGTGCAGAGAGTTTTGTCTAAACTAGACAGATTAAGGAGACTCGCTCCCGAGTCACAAACTCGCGCACTGCATCGCGACATGCCCACGAGTTAAGACCGCGGATGTTCCAAATAAAAATTTTATGATTTATCATGGTTTGATTAAACAGCAACATCCCCTGCCTACTTAGACAGCATGAGCCGAACGGCCTGCAAGTAGCTCAAAGTCGTCGTCGATGGTCGTTCGTATGAGCCCGCGTCCACTGCTTAGAGTCTCCTGGCCAACCCTAGGCCAGCAATCAAAGGAGTTTTTTCGGCCTGCACTTCGCAGGCACTAATTGCCTTTTGTGGCGTGCACAGGCTTGCCTCCACGAGCATCGGGTCCAAGGCCCTAGTCTTGACAGGAGAGGGTGAGCACCGTGGCGGGCAGTCAGGGCCAAATGGCTGGCCCCCTGGCGTTGCGACACGCGTGAACTCTGCGGCGCGCCTGGCAGCACCACTGGCAAAGTGTAGAGCGCCCCTATGCAACGCGACAGGGCACTCCCACTTCCCCCACAACGATGGCGTACCTTGAATCACGTGGGCGACAGGCAGGCCCGGAGCCCGGCCCAAGCCTCGGCTCATCCGACCGGCCGAATCTGGTTGTACGCGGCCGACGGCGGCCGCCGCCGCTACCTCCATCACAGAATCCAGGGTAGTAGCTGTTGAAATTGTTGTTGCCGCTGTCAGAATCATCGTCTCCATAGTCCATTTCGTCGTCGGACGATGGCGGGGCGTATGCCAATCTTGATACTCGATGATCCATAGCCGTATCAGGTATCGCAAGGCCGGTACTTCATCATGAATGATCTCATGGGGTCAGAGGTACAGCGGAGATCCACCATCATGATCCTCCTCCAGCTCTAGCACCGCCATGATAATTTCATCCGGAACAAGGTCAGGATGAGCGCACCAGCTAGCAACGAACAGTTCACGCTCATCATCAGGATCCGCCACAGCCTCCGGGTTGGCAATTTCTGCCTTGGCTCCAGCAGAACCAAGGATGCATTGGACCACCTCAGTCGAGCGGGCATGCGACGGTAGACCCTTCATCCCGACCAGGCATCGGTAGCGGAATGCGCTAGCCGATCCAAGGATCAGCCGCGACCAACGCCGCCATCGCAGGGTAAATGCTGCTCCCTCCGGCCTCTGGATGTCGAGGACGCGCTGTAGGTCATCCTGGTTGGAGAACCACACGATGAAGTCATCTGGTCTTGTTCGCCACACCGTGACTCGATCCTCCGAGACTCCATAATGGTCATACAAATGTTGAAGAAGCAAGGCCGGGGTCACCGGTGGCCTAGTGCCCAGCACCAGCGCAAGCAGGGCCATGGACAGAGCATCCTCCGCTGCTTGAAGTGTCGGTGTGCGGGGAACCACCACCAGCTGGCGCAGCGGTGACCGTGCATGCGTCCACGGCGAAGCCGGCGGCTCCTCAGCCCCATGAAGGCGAGTACAACCTTTGCCCCTCCCAGATCTGGAAGGACCGGCGACATCCTCCGCAGCCGGCTCAATGCCAAGAACGGTTCCCGCCGCCGAAGGCAGCGGCACCTCATTCTCGCAAGACGACCGGGCCGGTGGATCGGCGTCGACTGGCGAATTCGCTTCCCCCGAGTAGGTGGCCGCAGCATCCGGAGGGACAGAAGCAGCAGGGCCCGGTTCCGGAGTAGGGGGGCACAGACCGACGGGACCGACGGCGACCGACCGATGGAGGCAGAACGACCTGAAACAGTGGTCGCCGCTGACTCGCGAGAGCGATGACATCGGCCTCCCCTACCCCACCGCCCGACACCCATGGCCGGGGAGCGTCCCCGCTTGACGGCGCCTCGACCAAGCGCAGGGTAGGAACGCTCCTGGTGCCCCTCACCGAGGCAATGAAAGCAGCGAGGCGGCGAAGTGCAGTCTGCCTTGACATGGCTCTCTGACAGGCAGTTGAAGCATTTGCCCACCAGATTCGCTTGCACCGGGCGGCGTTGAACGACCACTCGCCGCCAGCGCCGGCGATTGACCACCTCACGGAAACCATCCGCATCTGGCTGGCCCGTCATTCGTGGCGGGTGGGTGGCCAGCACAGATGGATGGGCGACAGGTGCAGGCGGCGGGGGTGGGGCAGCGAAAGATCCCTGAAAGCACCTGTGACGACGAATACGACGCCGCCGCCGCAGAATGGGTACAGGAGCACCAACATTACCGTGCATAGGCGACGCATCGGAGTCTCCAAAGGAGGCCTCAGAGTCGGTGAAGTGGAGGCGGTCCCCGTAGCCTGCCCTAGGCGAAGAGAACGGCGTCGCATCTAGGTCGAGGGAGGTTGTGTGCAGCACCAGGGAGGCGTGAGCAACGGCCGCGAGCGGCGGCAGCTCGTGGTAGGCAGATCTGGCAGCATCCCTCGCAGCCTCTTCAGCGTAGGCCATGCCGGCCCAGAAGTGACGCGAGCCGGATCCAGGTTCCATCGGAAGCGGAGAAGAGTCTGGACGGCGGTGCCGGACGTGGCGACCGGCGTTGTGAGGGTTGGTGGCCGGCGGGGCCGGGGCAGCCGCCGGCGGGTGCGGGTGGGGCTCTCTCTCACCTAGCTCAAAAATGCTACCAACCTTACATAGGCCACTGCAGCTCCCAAAAACAACGTATATATACTGTTTTTCTGTATTATATTACATATATATACTAATTCTTTTGCTTCCCTTTATTCATTTATAATTTTTCTTCAAACTCTTTTCCTACAAATACTGTCTTTTAGTTTAAACGACTTTACCTAGAATCCTTTATGACTATTTAGAATAAGTTTTAAATAGTTTGATACCTTATATTTTATTAGGAGCATGTACTCTTGTGCTAGGCATGCATAGGGTGTATCTATGTGTGGTCTCTAATCGACTTTTTTCAATCTAATATTGAAGAATGGATTTTGCGAAGAAAAAGAGATACTTCAATTCCTAAATTCTAGCTAGCACCATGCCACCATGTAAGAGCCACTCCAAGAGCTTGGCTATTCTTGTTTTGGAGGCTATTTTAGAATTTACATAGCAAAAGTAGGCTATAACAGATGTGTTATTTGGTTTTGTGAAATAAAAAGTTGGCTATCCCTTGATTTTCGGTGACCATGCATATATAGCTAACCACTGACATTGGCTATCTGATTTTATAAAATAGCAAGACTGTTGTGGACTTTTTATTTTTTTAAGAAGTTTTCTATTTTACAAAATAGCTAAATAATAGAATTTAGCTACTAATTTTAGCCAGGCTCTTGGAGTTCCCCCAAGTGCACATTTGATAGCACTCCTGGTGCTGCTTAGAGAATAGTTTTTTGGCCCATCACCATCAAAACCAAAAGTGGGGCATTAGCTCTAGGCATGGAGCTCCATGTTAACTGTAGTTTGTAGCCAAATGTAGACAAGGAAACTAAAAAACAACCTTCCCTTTACTCTATCGTTATTGCTTATGGGCCAGGCCCAAAATTCGTCTCCTCTGTGTGCGGAGACGGAACCAGAGCAAATATATAGGGGGGGCGAGTATAGAAGATATGCATGAAGATTACACTTGGCTTAAGCTCCATCACTTAAAAATAACTAACTTTGCATGTACTCTTAAAGAAAGTTTCAGGAGTTAAGGGGGGCCATGGCCCCTACTAGCCCCCCTAGTTCCGTCACTGTCTGTGTGGATAGGACAAAGCGCTGCACTGAGAGTAGAGATGAAAACAGATCGGATATGAACGGATATCACTAATATCGTATTTGTTTTCATATTTGTGGTCGGATTCGGATTTGAATACGGATAATGTCAATCATGTCGGATAAGATATGATTGGATGTCGACATCATAAATATACGATTTAAATATTCGGATACGGATACGGTATCGGATGTTGAATATTCAGACTCGGATACGGACAGATCTGGACCTCTCTAAACGAATTCGGTCTTGAATACGGTCGGAAAATATCCGTACCGTTTTCTTCCCTAACTGAGAGCATCGACAATGACGATCAGGGTGGAACGTGGCTGCAGGACAGGTGGGAAGCAGTGGGACGAATGTGAATGACAGAAACCGCTTTCGAAGGATGACATGAGGAGACAGAGGGTGCCAGAGTAGGCAGAAGGCCAAGCAGAGGAGGAGAGTGGCCGGATATGAGTGGAGCATGAGGCCAGTGAGAAGAGTAGGGCGGGGCGCCGGGATGAGTGGGGTGGCATAGCCAAGAAATAGATGGAGGAATAAGGAAGAGGATAAAGGAAAATAGAGTGAGAGAGAGGAAATAAATAAAGGAATACGATAGAAAAAAGAGAATAGTATTATGGATATTTCATCTTTTTTTTACCATGAGAAGTTGTTTTATGAAACGCCTTCTAGAAAAGTTGTTCGAAACCAAAGAAAGCTGGCAAAAAAATTGTTCTAGAGACCCAATTTTTTCTCCACTAAAGGAGCTAGGGCCAAAACAGTTTTAGGTAGCTAGGAACGGACTTCTACCCAGGGTTGATCTATATTCATTTTAGTACCCACGCAAAAATGAAATAGAGCCAAAAATTTTATCATGTATGCATCTATACATTAACATGTCAGAAAATTTTGCATCCATTAGACAAGTGTACCTCTCGAATTTGCTCAAGCTTCGTCTCTAATTCTACCCAAAAACGTCATTTACACGTGGCCTGTATGCACCTACGTGGACGCTTGTCCCATTGTCACGTCCTTTTCTCGTCCTACACGTGCCACACGGTGCGCATCTATATCATAGTGTACATATGCATGGTCCACGACGAACGACCAGAATATCCCCTGTTCCGAGGAATGAGCCGGCCGAGCACGGCCACAGGCCAGAGGGAGCTCGTGGCCAGCGAACGGTGACCCTCCCATCCTCCATGGGCTCTGCATGCATCTCCACAAGACATATATATGTCTGGTGCCAACCTTAAAGGACATGTACATATTTAATTTTATAAAAAAGGACATGTACATATTTACATAAGAATGACATGTGTATGTATAGCTTATGTGTGCATGCTTTACATATATTTATAAGATGTAACATGACTACTCCCTTCATCCTATAACATAGTGCATTCTAATATTTAAAAATTGTCCTAAATATAATACATTCTAAATATAAAAACTAATTTTACATTAAATACTTTTCATTTATCAATCAATCACTATTAGTCACATTGATAATATTGTCTAATTAGAAAATAAAATGAGAGTACATGTATCTTTTATATTCTCTCTTAATTTGTCTTAAAGTTTCTAGAATACATTATATTACAGGACAGATAAAGTACTTCTGCTACCATCCTATAAGGTGTTTCAGTTTTGTTCTAAGTCAAATCCATCTATATAAACATGCATGAAACTATATTTATTAGATATATCATAATTCATAAATATATTAACTTTATATTATCAAAAAGGGACAATGCTAGGTCGCAGATCAAAGATCCTTGCCACGAGAAAACATCTCAAAAGGCCAAAGGTAAGCAGGAGATCCTTGGAGCGTCCCCAGCCACAGGAGATACGACGTGTGCCGGCGTACCAGCACAGTGAGGCTAGGATTATATTCGGTGACGTGGCACCACCTTGCAAGCTAAAGCCAGCTCCTCCTTATCCGATCACTTATCCGGCCCCTAATAATGGATAACAAAAGGACGATGGAGAAGATGCCATGAGCTAGAGACATGTTCCATCCGGATATATAGATATATTTTCCCTTAACAAAGTATCAGCTAGAAGTATTATTACGCCAATTGTTAACTTTTTTGTGGCTCACCTTTAATTTGCTGTCCACTTTACACAAAAGATAGCAAAACGAAACACCTGATTGTTGCTTCTAGACAAATTGAGCGCATTTAAACTTTAAACTGGTTCTACGGCTCGCTCAATACAAAGGAAAATGTATATAGAGATATATGTATGGGCATTATTACAATATAATTTAAGGTGCAATTATATTTGAATATTCGTAAATAACACAATATTTTTATTGTTATATTACTAACGGACTCATACGTACAAAGCTTATCAGTCGTTTGAACTTATAAGTCGAATCTGTCAGCTATTCAACAGTGTTTTTCTCTCAGAATAAATCAGCCAGCAGTAGTTTCTGCCATGCATGGCTTATCAGCAGTAGTATATCTGCCATTGTTCAACATATTCTAAGTAAACCTCTACATTTACATCTAAACAACTACTTTGGCATTATAATAGATAACATAAATAATCTTCTTATTTACACATGAATTACAAGTTCTGTAGTTATAAACCCTCAAATCTAAATTTAATTACCAACATTTACATGTTATTACAAACATGTTAACTAACCATATATTACGCCTACATATTTTGCTAAATTGTCCAGTTCTAATGTGATAAAAAAACTATATTAGAGTTAATATAAATCTAGTCCATCATAGCAATCAAGTATACATGCATACATAAGTGATGAATTTATAATTTATGTTTCCCTGAAGACACAAGGAGGTACCGTGCTTCAGGTGAAAACTATGGATATTGATATGAACACATTTAAAGTGTTCAAAATAAATTTATCACAATTAGATAGATATTATAGAGTAGATATATGTACGTTGTGTTAAAAATGAATATAAAGAGAGAACACACCATCACGTCAGTGAAATTTATTGTTACTGTAGGTATTAAAGACAAACTTTTAATGATTATATTTATGATGTTCTATGCCGTACGTGCACGGTTGATGGATGAGTTAAAAGTACTCAATATAATCATCATGAGGTGCACCCGGGTAAAAAAGGATAAATTCTAGAAATTCCCGAAAAATAATTATGAAATATCTAGGTGTATACTCATTATATTCTAATCATCATTAACAATAATAAACATTCAATCTATTTTGTTCCCTAAAATATTATTCACCTGTACATTATAAAATATTGTAAATTAACTAGCTAAATCTTGATCTAGTTATCCTACTATCATTATAAAAATAACATAAAGTGACCCCCTTAATCTTTATCTATATTACCCACATATCTTGTTTTAAAAAATAAATAACACTATAAAATAATAAATGTGCATCTAAACTCCTCACCTCCCCAATTATTAAATATAACCAAAAGTAAACCTCTATATCTAAATGATCTATATTTTCCACTATAAAAAATATCCCAAGAATACTTTATATATATATATATATATGCATTTAAATCGCTCATTTTTTTCATTTTCAAAATATAAAAATACTAACTTATGCTTAAAAAGAGACCCCTAAATTAGTATCTAAATTATAGGCTTCTAGATTAATCACTTCTATCATAATTCATAATAACAATGTCTTTGTGCATATACCATACAAATAAATTCTTGAAGCTATGGGCATGGCGATTACCATGCCAAATACATAATTTCATCTAAGGTTTTAACTAAAAGCATGTTGAACTGTAACACCCCAGAGTCCAAACGGCTTAGATTCACTCTGCACACTAAGCAAACCACACTTACTACCATTTCACTTATGCTTTTGTCCTCGCTTCACATAAAATTCCAGAGTCCAAACGGCTCAGACTCACTCTGCACGCTAAACAAACCACACCTACCACCATCCACTTATTCTTTTGTCCTCGCTTCACATAAAAGGATTAACCCAGGGATGATGCGACTCTAGAAGCCTTATATGTTGGTCTAACTCACCCTTAACAGCTAAGGTGGAACTAAATCCTCTATAATTATCTCATAACATGCACATAGCCTACCACGAAGAAAATTCCAAATTGGGCTAGGTGTGACATACACCCCCTCAAAGGACCCAACATCCTTGTCGGCCTAACATACCCACAATTGAGCAAACTATGACCATGAACGTTACCTCTTAGCACACGTGACCAAATATCCAGTGCTGGCACATGTGCCACACCGTGTACCCCATAGGACCTCCACGCACAATGAACCCCATGTTTGCGCCCCTGACCTACACACACCCATGACCGCGAAAGTCGACTCTGATACCATTTATAACACTCAAGAATCCAAACGACTCAGATCCACTCTGCACAGTGAGCAAACCACACCTACCACCATCTCACTTATGCTTTTGTTCTCGCTTCACGTAAAAGGATTAACTCAGGGATAGTGGGATGGACTCTAGAATCCTTATATATTAGTCTAACCCACCATTATCTGCCAAGGTCTGACTAAATGCTCCAAAATTATCTCATAACATGCACATAGGCAACCATGGGGCAAATTCCAAATTGGGACGGGTCTAACATGAACACACATTGAAGTGCCATGCATGGACTAGGCAAGTATCTAATAAGTATCGTATTAGAATATGAACACATGAGAGAGCATAGCTGAACAAATATCAGACATACATGGTCGTACAATGCAAATGAGAAAAACAACGAATATAGATGGATAAGTATATAATGTTATTGTAACTAAAGTCCATGATAATAGTATAAAAAAACTTTTTATGAGTATCATACTCCCGTGTTAAAATTATAGTTCGCTTTAACTTGGTCCTGAGTCAAATTCCCTAACTTTGGCCAAAATTATAGAAAAAATCACAAATATCTATAACATCAAATTAGTGTCATCAAATTTTTCATGGAATATGGTTTCATGGTGCATTTATTTGAACTTTGATGCGTTACTATATCTTTTATCTAGTGACTTGATCAAAGTTAATTAGATAAGTTTGACTTGTGACAAAGCAAAAAAAAGTGAACTATAAGTTGAAATAGATGAAGGAGTATTAGAATATGAACACATGAGAGATGGTTTCAACTAAGGCCTTGTTCAGTTCACAAAAAATCTCAAAATTTTTCAAGATTCCCCGTCACATCAAATCTTGCGGCACATGCATGGAGCATTAAATATAGATGAAAATAAAAACTAATTACACAGTTTGCCTGTAAACCGCGAGATGAATCTTTTGAGTCTAGTTACTCCATAATTCGACAATGTTTGTCAAATAAAAACAAAAGTGCTACAGTACTCCGAACCAAAAGTTTTCACGAGCTAAACAAGGCCTAAATATATATATCAAACACATATGGACATGTGCATTGCAAGGGTTCAACAACATAAAGATAAGAAAGTTTCTATCAGTATTGTATATATCATATTAAAATATGAACACATGAGAGATGGTTTTAACTAATTAAATTTTTATCAAATACACGTTAATGTGCAATCCAAGGGGGGGGGGGGAGGGGCAAATATGAACTTGGATGGAAAAGTATATAGAATTATTGGTACCTAAAGTCTAATGTAAACTGACAAAAATAAAAGTATCTACATGTTTATTGTAGTATAATAATATGAGCAGATGGGAAAGAACAAAGATACACAATATGTGTGGGCCTAAAATTTATACATGGATTTACGTAAAACATATCACTGTTGTATTTTCTGGCATGTGCAGCACAAAGGATCGATGGACTGCTAGGATCAAATGATCACTTAGATACACTCATCATGCATGCATGTTGATCACAGTGCATACCTAGTGGTAGAAGCACGGGCATTAGTAAAAAGATAAAATAGATGCTGCTGTGGGTTGCAGACGCTTTAATTCAACAGTAGATGCACATGCGGATCATGTTTTAAGGATAATTCCTTTTTACTTCCAGTAGTAGTTACTCTCATATGTATATCTCTAGATTTATGGCATATATGGTCCGATGAAGTGTATGTAGACGAAGTATATGATCATACTAAATCATCTAAGGTAGTAGATATGTTAAGTTTGCATGTATACATAGAGTATGTGGTTATACTTATTATATACACTACAGTAGTGACATTTTAATAATATATTAAAATATATAAATTCCTTTGAAAATTTTTCGCATTGTAAGAACTAGAGTATCTTAATATAAGTATATGAACTTACTCAAACCGATAAACAAATATGAATACATATGTAATGTGGTTTATTTAAGATGAGAGTAATTACTCGCGGGAGTACGGAAAATGCATCCTATATATAGATAGGATAAAGATAAAAGCGCTGCCGTTATCTGTTTCAGTGAATTCTTAAAACTAATAAGCTGTCGTGCGTCGTGCATCTGGTCCAAAATAAAAACAAAGCAACATCTTCATGCATAATTATATCACATTCCTTGCCGGCCATGATGTGATTTGGCTGATGATGTTGGTTGCATTGGCTATATGCCCCCATCCGCCACTTGATCTAGCTTTTGATTCCGGATATCTTTTACTGCATTGACCTTATCGCTAAACGCCGTCGATAATGCTTGAGATTTTGATACCAAAACTATATAAAACCATTTACTAGCTAAATAGGGCGGCCAATGCACACGTCAAACAACAAAGGAGATACCTGCTGATCAATGCGTACTGTGTGTGACCAAATGAAATTAAAGAAGAAAACTTTTGTTTTTATGATTATGGGAGTAGGTCCGAGGGTTTCTAATAATGTTATCACAAGAGATTTCTTGATAAGTTTGTAGCTAATGTGTAGCTTTCGGAGCACTACAACTTGGGCTTTTAATGATTGCGTAAAATAATTGTGTGTGGCGCTTTATTTCTTCACTTAGCTTCCGCATGAAGGGTGACGTGCTCGTGACCTCATCACCTACACCACGGGAACGAAAAATGACAGGCCAGTTTTGCCCGTATGGCTTTAGAGAGAGTCGTCAGCATTGTTGCATTTGCAAGTTAAAATAGCACTAATCATATGCATGCTGCTGCTCCTTCGACCTACAAAGTGCACACGGGTCCTTTTCAGGCAGCTCAACTACTGTCGGGCGTGCCAGCTGTGTTGATCACCCGTGAAACCCTACTAGCCAAGCTTGTGCAATTTACTAAAACAGCATGCCAGTTGTAGCCACGTCAGATCCGACCGTGAAACAATAATTAGATTTTAATAGCCGCCATGGGGTTGACCACATGTCCCTATAATCTTAGAACAAAGCCAAACTGTCAGCCGGCCAAAATTTGGTGGATGAATTAGCACGCCGGGTTGCTAATAAGTATTTGATTTTAGTAACCCCTCTATTTTTTTAATTAATAGAGGCGGTCGGTATGTCGCTTTTTACATGAGGCGTCGTCACTATAAATACATTGCTATTATTTTCAGCATGAAACACACATTTCTTGCGCTAAAAACTCGCATGACTTGTGACTTTTGTGACACCAAGTGTTGTCTAGTGAAGTCTATCCAAAATAAAAAAAATACTATTTTTAGGTACAAATTTATAATTTATATATGGATTACTATTTGTAGAAACGAATCGATTTCTGGAGGTGGCTCATATTCTCAGCATTCCCTATCCATTTTGTAGAACTGGTCGAAAAACCTCCGCTACAAGTCAGAAAATTTATAGGCAGCTAGGCCAGCCGCTTAGCTCTGTATATGGAGGTTTTTCTATCGCCTTTACAAATACTTTTAATAATAGTGACTGCGGCATGGGCATGGTGGAGAGCCAGGACAGCCAAGTTGTTGCTTCTATATATCCAAATGCTACTCTCGTCTAGTTAGGGTCGCATTCGCACCGAGATTTTAGTTTAGCGAGCCTACATCAATGGTCGATCATGTTATCTGTATATATATGGTGCATCCAATTATCAGTCTAGGTTTATTGTCGATTTAGTATGGACGTCTATATTTTTATAGATTTACCATGGCTGGTCTGAAGTCATGGCTAAAAGTACTGTTTTTTTTAATTTATTATAAAAGAAAAATATTATTGGCTTACAGAAAAAATACGACTTATAAAACAAACGAACGAGCTCATAACAACATCATTCCTTTCATGTTAGGCAAACGTCAGACGTTCAAATGCCGATTTTGTTAATCTTATGATTTTTACCGATACACTATCTCGGTGATAAGTGGAGTGTGCATATTATATTATAAATGAATAACGTGTCTATATATAGATATATGCCTAAACCATTTTTTTGAAAAAAAAGAAACTCTGATCTTTGTGAATTCCAAATTAAAATGCCTCCAATATATGACTCCCCGATCAAAATTTCCCATCGCGATCTCATAAGCGGACCGTTCACGTGTGCGGCAATGCATGGTTAGTCGTCACTGTATCTGTATAGCTGCTGCTGGTAGAAGTTGGCCGCTAGCTGATGATGATGTGCGTCTCGCCTAGAACATGCATGGTTAAACGGGGAAGATATATTGGCGCCTTGGCTTGATTTGGTAACAAAAGCTAAGGCTGATAGCGACGTACACCATAACGTGATTCACATAGATATGCCGCGCCTAGCTTGATGACTCGATCGGTGGCTCCGATGATCCTCCTCACCGCGCTGGCAGTGGCAGTCGCAGTCGCACGGCAATCGCAGTGTAACACTCCAAAATTTGCTTGTTTTTAAATAGTTGAATTTGATTTTAGAGTCAATTTTGTGAGCATCAAAATATAGGAAAAATAATAATTTTTTTTGGGAAATTAAATTTAACATAAGTTTAGAAAATATGTGTGCACACAAAGGAGTGATCTATGGTACCCAGTACAAAATGCTCTTAACAGAACCGTCAGGGAAAATAATTGAGTATCACGGTGGTCCACTCCTACCTGATGAAGCAAATGCATATTAAGTGTCCATGTCTCTTGGAGTTGTAAGCTAAAAGAAATTAGTAGTCAAGATGGACTTTGATCCATTATGAATAATAGTTATTCAATGGAAATTATGTTCACGAGGTGTGATCTTAAGACAAGTGTTTAAGTTTGGTATGCAAGTAATGAAGTTGAAAGGATTATTGTCGACGAAAGCTAGTCGGCAGTCTACCTTGGGGTATACCCACGGTAGTAGTTTATCGGTAGACGGTGCGCAAACTACGAACTCGATGGTGACGCAAGACACGGACAAGCTTTTTATCCAGGTTCGGCCGCCGAGTTGGCGTAATACCTACGTCCTGCGTCTGGTTGTATTGATTTGTGTTGAGAGAATAGGATGTCCTAGGGGGGTCCCTTGCCTCTCCTTATATAGTCCGGAGGGCAGGGTTACAGATCTGGAAACTAATCCTAGTCGGTTACAATTGCCATAGATAGTTCGATATCAATTCCTATTCTAACCGACTAGAATCCTGCTTGATCTCCACATCTTGTTTCCTTGCGCGAGAGTCCAAACTGTCGGATCAGGTCTTGAGCTTGTCTCGTAATGGGCCAAGCCTCCTGGCCCAAGTCTAGCCGTAAGGGTATAGGGGTTTATACCCCCACAGCTAGTCCCCGAGCACCATGTATTGTGAAGTAACACACTATCTTGAGCTTCTTCGACCAATGAAACTTTGACATCTTTAATCAGCATGAATATTGCCCAGACAATTGCGTCGGTATTTTGACCAAATCTAAACATATTTGATCGAAGAAGCCAATTGTTCGAAGAATGCATGGTGCTCTTGAGAAAAAATATTTCTTTTTTAGTGAAGTGTGCCCACTTTACTTTTCTGAAAAGCACGGATCTTCAAAAAAGCAAGCAAGTTCACCGCAAGGTGAAGTGTGCCCACTTAGTCCCCGAGCCTGGTAGTAGGTGACGTAGGCACGTGGTGCCAGGGTCAAAAGAAAATTCCCCAAAGTAGTTTTAAAACTGAGATGCATCACCAGATGCATCGTACCGATGTAGTCCCCGAGCTTGCTGGAAGGCGAAGTATAAGCCTTGTAGCAAGGTCTAAAAAGTCGAATTTACCAATCCCCGAGCATCTCATGCTCATTCACCATTGAATAGACGTATAAATTTGACGAGCTGGTCAACCAGTCCCCGGGTATACCATGCTCGGAGATCAATACAACCTGCTTATTTCCGAACTAATAAACTAAGCGACCAGTCCCCGAGCATCAAGCGCTTGGTGGTCGGTACGGTCGCAACAAATTTGACGACCAGTCTCCGAGCATCAGGTGCTCGGTGGTCGGTGCAGTCGCAACGAATTTGACGACCAGTCCCCGAGCATCAGGTGTTCGGTGGTCAGTGCATTCCTTGAAGTTCCGAGTTGATAGACTGGACGACCAGTCCCCGAGCATCAAGTGCTCGGTGGTCGGTGCAGTCCTCGGATTGTTGACTGTCTACCATTTTTTGTCTGCTTGTTTTGACAAATCTTACCACATAAAAGTTGACGTGACGAGTCCTCCTGACGGGATGTCAGATGGCAGCATGAAAAGTTGCGCCTGGCAACTGTGCAGCCGCCCTTTGCGCGGTTTGAGAAAAGGAAGCCATCAATTTATACGAAAACTCCACCGCATTAATTGTCGATAATCATTGAAAACCGGAACGCCGCGTCCGCCGTTGGGCCCGCCCACTTCCCAAGAATGCGGGAAGTGGAAGGGGTGGAGTTGCGTTTTATAAAATCCCGGCATTAACCCCGCATTGTTTACCCTGCCATTGCCTTCAAGCTTTCCGCTCTCACCTTCTGCAACCTCCTACACCCTCCTAACTCGAAACCACTCCCGCATCTCCAATGGCGAAAAGCGATTCCAAGAAAAGGGCCGAGCTAATGGCCAAGGAATGGAAGAAATCCCGCAGCACCACAAGGTCCCTCGGTGACCTCGTCGACATGGGGCTACTGCACAGCCCGGAGCTCGGCGGCTGGAGGGCGCCGGAAGGGGAGAGCTACCCCGACACCCGCGCCGGTGAGATCGTAGTGTTCGAAGATTTCATTAAGAGGGGTTTTGGGGTTCCTGTTCATCCTTTTCTTCAGGGTCTACTTTTGTATTATGAGATCGGGATTTGCAATCTGCACCCGAACTCGATCCTTCTCATCTCCACCTTTATCCATCTGTTCGAGGCCTATGTTGGCATAGAGCCGCACTTCGATCTCTTTCGTTATCTTTTCTGTCTAAGGAAGAAGGGAGCGGTCGGAGGCTCCAAGATTGCAGGTGGAGTATACCTCAATCTCCGGGAAGGGATGAAGAACCGGTACCTGAGCTGCCCGTGGAACACCTCTCTTACCGAATGGTATAGGAAGTGGTTCTACGTCAGGGAGGAGCCGGGCAGCTCCACGTTCTGTGACGTGGGGTACATCCCCGAGAAGAGGGTCAGTTGGACCGACCGCCCGGAATTCGACGGCCAAGTAGCGGACCTGATGAAGCTGATCGACTGGTCGCGCTTGGACGGGCTAGGAGTGGTCGGTAACTCTGTTTGCCGCCGGGTGATGCCCTGCCAGAAGAGGGTGCACTCGGCGTATGAGTACGCCGGAAGCCAGGACCCGACCAGGATGAGGCCTGAGGTCCTGGACAAGGAAGAGGTGCAACAGTTGTTGAACGAGCTGTTCAACTTTGCTGACGGGAGCTTCATCCGTGGTAGTGATCGGGTGCAAGCTTTCAAGCTGGGACGACCAGCCCCTAAGGTAATGTCCTTTACTGACTGTGTCTCCTTAGCGTTCATTTTTTGTCGGATGCTGACTTGTCTATGTTACTTTTTGCAGATTGGAGATGTTGACAGGTGCACAGTGTATGTGTCACTTGCCCCTGGGATGGAGGATCCCGCAGGGGAGGATCCGCCGGCGGAGGACGCTGCACGGTGTGATCGGTACACCAACGGTGAAGAGGGCCAGGTCCACCCCGTCCCGACCACCGAGGAGAGAGTGGCGGGGAAGGGGCCGCTGGCAGCAGATCCGTCGCCTGCACCAACGCTGCCGGCAGAGAGCAGCCAAGCGCCAAAGCGCCGTCGGCTCGTCCGGATCACCGATGACGACGACGAGGAAGAGGAGGCCGCACCGTCGCTGGTCCGGAGGCCTCGTAGCCGTCCGGACAGTGTACCGACCACTGCTGATCGAGTGGCCAGCGACCCTCCTGCGCCGCGCGTCGCAGAGACAGGGGCTCAGGCGTCGACCGGCCGGGCTAGGAGGAGGTTCACTGCGACCCACCGTCAATCAGATCTGTAAGTGTTCGACTTACGTACTTTGGTGTTTTTTTTAGCTGTTGTTGAAAATATCGCTCGGTTATGTAGCGCGGCGTCGGACGTCAATCCCGACCAGGCCGCAGAGCAGGGAACGGCCGCTCCTGTTGCCGCCGTTGAGGACGCCGCGCCACAGGTCACAGAGCAACCTGCAGCGGCGGCGGGTGCCCAGGATCAATCTGCCCCGGCGAGTGCCGCCGAGGGCACTCAGCCGAGGGGTGAGGAGGCAGCAAGGACCCCTCCCCCGAGTACTGTTGCAGAGGGGGAGAGCAGAGTCCCGACTCCTCCAGCCGAAGAAGGGAGGGTGCCGTCACCGCCCCGAGCAGGGGCTTCTTCGCCCGTGGGCTCCCCTGGCCTAGACCAGGGACCAGTGATGCCCTCGACCGCAGCCGGAGGTAGTGCGGCAAACGAGGAGCCCCAGGAGGCCTCTGACGACGACGTGGAGGAGATCCAGGGTCGTCCCCGTGATGGCCGCCAGCACGTCTACGTGTGGCGCCAACGCGGGGACCACATTATTGGACACGAGGAGCTCGCGGAGACGGAGGAGGCCGCGAGGGTGGAGCGCGCGGCTAAGCGCCTCGTGGACGAGGTTAAGGTATGTGGTCCTGTGTGCTTCTGATATAACTTTGTGCAATTTCCCTATGTTCGACATTTGTCCTTTCTTGCAGGGCGCGATGAAAATGGCGAAGTACCGGAAACGGTGCTTCGACCAGATCGAAGGGATTGTGGCCGAGAACAAGGCCCTGGCCGCGGAGGTGGACCGGCTTCGGTCAGAAGTTGGAGAAAAAGTATCCGAGATGAGCGCTCAGGAAGAGCACCGTCTCGAGCTTACCCGACGCTTGGCCGATCAGTTTCGGCAGCGAGAAGGTTAGTCTCGCACTCCGAGGCAGCTGCTTGTAGCTGCGTTGGTTAGCTCCGCTGACCAGAGGACTATTCATGTAGGTTTGGAGGGGGAGGTAGCACGCCTTCGTCAGGAGAAAGAGCAGCTCAGCCAAGAGCTTGCCAGTGCACTGGAGGCCGGGCGCCGAGCAGGAGAGGAGTTGGGTCGGAGGGACCGGGAGTTGTCTGGTAATACGCGCCACCCCGTTATCTGCCACTGATCGCTCTTTTCGATATGTTGAAAATAACATCTTGCTTGATTTGCAGTGCTCAAGGTAAACGCCAAGAAGCACTTGGACGAGCTGGTCAAGGACCGGGACTCCTGGAAGGTCAATTGTTGTAAGATCTAGAAAGGAGTATCCCCGGTTCTGGACTTGATCAGCCCCGAGCTGCCGGAGAGCCAGCCCCACGCGCCGAGATTGACTCCAGTTGAAAAGGCGCAACGGGCGTGGGACTGGCTCCAGCAGTTCGTGAAGGACGCCGGGGAGTTTGCTGGCGCGCATGTCCTTAGCATGGTGCGCGCCCACTACCCCCTGGTCGATTTGACCAGGCTGGAGAAGGGGTATCCCAAGGAGGTCGGCCCGCGGGAGGCGGACGAACTTCGGGGTGGTCTGCTGGACTTGTCGTCGACGGTGATCGGCGACATCAATCTATGCGGAACGGCCACTCCCCCCGACCAGTCGGGTGCGTCCATTGCGGGAGATGGGCGGTCGACGCCTGCGGTCTCGACCAGCCAGGCGCCGGTGGCCCCGACTCCTTCGTTCGGGCAGCAAGGCCAGGCGGGTGATCAGCCTGAGCAGTAGGCCAGCAGGATAGTCTGTAGGAGTAGACTAGTGTCCGCCCGTCAGGGTGTTTATTATAAACTTTGTATGTAAAGTTTGTAATAAAGTTTGCTTTTGTCATGACTACTATTTTGAGCGCTGTGGAATTATCTGAGTGACGTGCCACTGTATTTGACTTTGCAGTCGCTAAGAGCTTCCGTTGTAGAAGGCTTTCCGAGTTCTGCGTGTAACAAAGTGTAGGCAAAAAAGAGAAACTTTTATTATTGACAGCTATAAGATATTTACAAGCGAAAGTTACTAGAGCTTATGGGTAAAATCGGCGCAGTTTGTCGATGTGCCAAGAGTTAGGCACGCGTGTTCCGTCTGGGTATGCCAATCTGTAGGACGTGGGTCGTGTGACTTCGGCGACCACGAAGGGTCCTTCCCAAGGGGTGGATAGCTTGTGCATTCCCTCTTGGCTTGTTTTCCACCTAAGTACCAGATCGCCGACCACGAAGGAACGGTCCTTGACGTTCCTGTTGTGGTACCGCCTGACTGCCGCGAGATACTTTGCTGTTCGGAGACAAGAATTCAAACGCCTTTCTTCCATGCAGTTGATTTCGAGCTCTCCGGCGTTGTCGGCTGTTGACTGGTCGAAGTTTTCAATCCTAGGGGAACCGAAGGTTATGTCAGACGGCAGGTGTTGACACTTGCTAACACCACTTGAATACTAGGTTGTCATCCCCAGCATGGCACTAGAGTGTACTATGGTATTTATACGCACACAGATAATCCGCAAGCGCACGGATACCGTTGAAGCTTTTACCCGGTTAAAGGTTTTATCGTATCCACAGGGAAACGGGAGAACTGATCTACGCTCTAACTTAACCAAGATAAGTAAATAGGTGTGAATAGGAAAGATGGTAGAATCGAATAAGAACAATATTAAAGGTAAGATAACAGTGAGTGATAATATGGGAATAGAGGGTAGAGCAATTCTAGTATATGGGCGATGGTAGCAGAATAGAGAGGATAACTATGGTTTCTCTACTTCAAAGGGGTATGTCTATGTCTGGGACGAACCACGTGATAAGAGTACACCACAAAGGATGCTTATCCATAGGCCGATAAACCCTACCCGTCCTGCTAACGAGAGGTGGACTACGGGGGACCAACGTAACTGTCACCTACGCGGCCTACCACACGATCCAGCTAGTCAGGGGATATCCACAAGTAATCTAGATCTAAGCACCACGCTTACACCTATACTACAACTCTAACCTATAGGGTCCTATAGATTAGAAGTACTCAAAAGAGTTGTGAACCAGAACATACATGATTAGTAATTGCGTAATGAATTAGAAGTAGATTACCAGAGTCATCCCATGAGCAAGCTTGATTAGAGCTTGATCATGGCGAAGTACAACCGGAGGAAGAACCGACAGGCCGGCCTCTCCTCTAATCCTCCTTCGCTCTCCATCTCGCTACTATCTAGATCTACTCTAGTTTAGAGAAGAGAGGAGAGCTCTCATCTCTAAACCCTAGCTTTTGCTCTGTCTATGAATAATGAATAATGATCAAGGGGTGCCTCCTCCAGGGGCCAGGGGGTCTGGTTTTATAGTCCCCTCAAGTGAACCTGGGCCGTCGGATCAAACCGACATTGATTGAACGGTTATTCTTGATCCTTTAGGTCGGTGGAGCATAATCCGCGAGATTGAGCGTGATTGGCCACAGGAGGTGCGGGCGCCCAGTAGGACAGGGCGGGCGCCCTGTCTCTGGCCCCGATTCGCTTCCGCTTCGGTCTCGTGGCTTCTGGAGTCTTCTAGATGTAAGATAATTGCGCGGCATGTTAATATCTTTACGTAATCCCGACGTGTGGGCCTTTCTTCCTTATTTCCTGATAACCCCCTGTAGAAATAGACAAACACCAAAACTCGTGGAATCCTGTCAGATAAAACCCTAAGTCTAGATGTTGATTTCATTTGGATCTTTTTCTTTGTTTATTTGATAATTAAATTTGATACTTAAGGACCGTCAACAGCAGGACTGCCTCAGTGCCGTAAACCATGAAGTAGGGTGACACTCCTGTGTTCCGACTAGTCTGAGTTCGGAGGCCCCAGACCACGGCCGGTAACTCTTTCATCCATCGATCGGGTGCTCTGTCGTTCTCGGTGTACAGCCTTTTCTTTAGGGCGTCAATGATCATTCCCTTCACGCGCTCAACTTGACCATTGGCCCGTGGGTGAGCTACTGACACGTATTTTATGACAATGCCCCTATCATCGCAGAAGTCCCAAAATATGGTGCCAGTAAACTGAGTACCCAGGTCGGTGATTATACTGTTTGGGATCCCGAACCTGTGTATGATTTGATTAAGGAACTCCACAGCCTTCTCGGACGTTGCTTTGACCAGTGGCATGTATTCAATCCACTTGGAGAACTTGTCGATTAACACGAAAACGAACTTAAAGTTGTCAGGGGCCGGTTTAAATGGCCCGATCATGTCGAGCCCCCAGCAGGCGAAGGGCCAGGATGACAGGATAGTTTGAATCTCGTGAGCAGGTACGTGGGTCCTTTTAGCGAAGAACTGACATCCTTCACAATGTCGGACCAGTTTTTCTGCGTCGTTGACCGCGGTTGGCCAATAAAAACCTGCTCGGAAAGCTTTCCCGACCAGCGTTCTGGAGGCAGCATGATTGCCGCAGGATCCGGCATGTATGTCGTCGAGGAGCTTGATGCCATCATCCTAGGATATGCATTTGAGCAGCACTTCAGAACTTGCATTTTTTCGCATAAGTTTGCCGTCCACCAGTATGTAATTCTTTGATCGTCGAATGAGGCGCTCGTTCTCTGTTTTATCCTGAAAGCCTGACCCGTCCGATATATATATGATGAATGGGGTGCGCCAATCGCGGTTACTAGTTGTCGGAATAACGTCGTCTATGAGCATTGCCTCAATAGGTTGCTTTTCGGGCGGCTCTTTGCCCACATTTGGCTCATGGATGTCCTGGACGAAAACGCCTCGCGGGATCTGGGCCCGAGATGACCCTAACTTTGACAACGCATCTGCTGCCTGGTTCTTATCCCGGACCACGTGGATGTACTCTATGCCGTAAAAGTTGGTTTCCCATTTGCGAATTTCTTTGCAGTAGAGATCCATCTTCTCGTGGGTTGCATCCCATTCCTTGTTGAGCTGGTTGATAACTAAAGCGGAGTCGCCATAGACGTAAAGGCGTTTGACTCCCAACTCAACGGCTAGTCGGATGCCGTGCAGGCATGCTTCGTATTCGGCGACATTGTTTGATGCCGGAAAAAGGATCCTGAGGATGTAACGCAGTTTGTCCTTGTTCGGTGACACGAAAAGAATCCCCGCGCCTGCGCCATTGATGTTCAAGGACCCGTCGAAGAACATCGACCAGTGGTCGGAGACGTCGGGAACGGGAGGCTCGTTGAGATCCGTCCACTCCGCAATGAAATCGACCAGGGCCTGAGACTTGACTGTGGTGCGGCTCTGAAATTCCAGGGAGAATGGGCATAATTCCATTGCCCATTTTACAATTCTGCCGTTGGCGTCTTTATTGCGCAGAATGTCCCCAAGAGGAAAACTGGTGGTTACCAAGACTCGATGGCCGTCGAAGTAGTGTTTTAGCTTTCTCGATGTTATTAGGATGGCGTATATGAGCTTCTGTATTTGTGGATACCTGGCCTTGGACTCGTTTAGGACTTCGCTTATGAAGTAAACGGGTCTCTGGACCTTGTAGACATGACCTGGATCATCCCGCTGGACCACTATTGCCGTGGAAACAACCCTGTCGGTTGCAGCAATGTAAAGGAGTAGGTCTTCATTGGGCTGAGGCGCTGTAAGAACGGGCGGGGAAGTGAGGAAAGTCTTGAGCTGGGTGAACGCAGCGTTGGCTTCCTCTGTCCAAGAAAATTTTTTCGATGCCTTCAAGAGTTTAAAGAAAGGGAGGCCTTTTCCCCCTAATCTTGAGATGAAGCGGCTGAGTGCGGCCATACATCCGGTAAGCTTCTGAATATCCTTGACATTTTTAGGTGGTCGCATGTCGAGTACTGCTTTTACTTTTGAAGGATTCGGTCGTATGCCGTCGCGGCTGACGACGTTGCCGAGCAGTAGACCGGAAGGGACGCCAAAGATGCACTTTTTGGGGTTGAGCTTCCACTTGTACTTGTTTAGCGCCTTAAAGGTTCGGTCTAAGTTGTCGATTAGAGTGCTTGAATCCCTTGTTTTGACGACGACGTCATCTACATAGGCCTCGACGAGGTCATCGCGGATCTCGTCGTGGAGGCATTGCTGGATGGCCCTTTGATAGGTGGCTCCGGCGTTTTTGAGTCCGAACGACATGGTCGTGTAGCAGTATGCGCCGAAAGGAGTAATGAAAGATGTTTTTATCTGGTCGTCGAGATCTGGTGATAACCAGAGTAACAGTCTAGAAAAGAGAGGAGTTCGCATCCGGCCGTTGAGTCGACCACCTCGTCGCTGCGAGGAAGACCAAAAGGATCTTTAGGACAGTGTTTATTGAGATCAGTGTAATCAACGCACATTCTCCATTCATTATTCTTTTTGCGTACAAGGACCGGATTGGCGAGCCAATCGGGATGATACACTTCTTTTATGAATCCGGCTGCTAGAAGCCGTGTTATTTCTGTCCTAATAGCCTCCTTTTTGTCACGAGCAAACCGTCGCAGCTTTTGCTTGATGGGTCTTGCGGTCTTCGAGACATTTAAGGAGTGCTCGATCAGGTTTCGTGGGACGCCGGGCATGTCTGCGAGTTTCCATGCGAAAACGCTTACGTTGTCCCTTAGAAACCTGACGAGCGCGTCTTCCTATTTAGGGTCCAGGTTGGCCCCGATGAGGGCCGTCTTCTCGGGGCTGCCTTCGACCAGCTGCACTTCCTTGTGCTCCTTGGATTTTGAGTTCTTCCTGGCGGTCTCCTGCTCGGGTAGTTGAAGCTGGTCGGGAGGTAGCTGTGCAGCCTGGGTTGCTGTCTCAGCCATGCAGATTGAGAGATCGATTGCTTCGGTGATCTTGAAGCTCTCCTCCTCGCAAGTATATGCAGTGTAAACATTGCCCCTGACGGTTAGGACGCCTTTCTCCGTGGGCATTTCAAGGACCAGGTATGAGTAATGCGGGACCGCCATGAATTTTGTTAGCGATGGTCGGCCTAGTATGGCGTGGTAGGTTCCATCGAAATCGGCGACCACAAAGTTGACGAACTCTGTCCAAAAGTGGTCGGGCATGCCGAATTGGACAGGTAGTGTTATCTGTCCGAGGGGCACTGAACTCTGGCCTGGCAAGACTCCCCAGAATTGAGCATCGTAGGGTTTTAGTTGTGCCGGTGATATCTTGAGAGCAGGCAGGCTGTTGCGGAAAAGGATGTCAATGGAGCTTCCTCTGTCTACGAGCACGCGCTCGAATCTGATGCTGTTGATGCATGGGTCCAGGATTAGAGGGAAACGACCTGGCTTTGGGATAGCGGCCCACTGATCCTTTCTGCTGAAGGAGATCTCCCTGTGCGGCCACGGTGGAAATTTCGGGTCGGCGATCAGGCCGTCCGTGCTGTCTATATTGAGGCAGGCTCTCTTTAAGAGCATTCTTTCTCGCTTGGATTCGATGGAGACCTTGCCCCCGAAGATGGAGTGGACCACGTCAGTGGGGCTGACATATTGGTGTCGAGGGTCCCTATCTTGGTCATCGTCCTCGTCTTCATGGTCGTGCCCGTCTCGTTTTCCATTTTTCTTGGCAGAGTCATCTTGGGCGGCCCGCCGCGTGTAGATGTTTTTGAGGACACGACACTCTTCCATGGTATGATTAGACTTTGGATGCAATTGGCATGGTCCCTTCAATGTTTTGTTGTAGTCTTCTTGGTAGTCCCGCCGCCCGTTGGGACGCTTGACCGTATTCACTTCGTGGTCGTGGTCACGGGGGCGCTTTCCTCTAAAATCGTCGCGATGGTCGCGTCGCCTATCCCAACCTTCTCTGTGATCACGGTTGTCGGGGCGACGGTGGTTCCTGTTGTCGAAACGACCGCGACCGTCATCTCGCCAGAGAGTCTGGTCGGGGCCTCTAGCATCGTCCCGGATTAGTTTTTCTGCGTCGTCAGCGTCGGCGTAGTTTTTAGCCGTGGCAAGGAGTTCAGCCATCGTTGTTGGCCTCTTGCGCAACAGCTTGTTCCTCAGTGCTTCATGGAAACGCAGGCCTTTAATGAAGGCAGAGATGGCCTCGTCGTGGGAAATCTTCGGGATCTTAACGCGCATATCCGAGAATCGTCGGATGTAATCGCGCAAAGGTTCATATTTTCTGTCCCTTTTCCTTTCGAGGTCGTACTTATTTCCAGGCTGCTCGCATGTGGCGATGAAGTTGTCGATGAAAGCCTGGCGTAGCTCTTCCCAAGAGTCGAAGGAGTCTTCGGGCAGGCCAAGGAGCCACTGGTGACCAGCCTGGTCGAGGACTACTGGGAAGTAGTTGGCCATGACGTGTTCGTCCATTGCGGCTGATCGGACGGCGATTTCGTAGAGAGTGATCCAGTTCTATGGGTTCTCCTTGCCGTCGTACTTTTTGAGTTTCTCGAGCTTGAAATTGCGGGGCCACACGACCTGGCGGAGGTGTGAGGAGAACTGTCTCAGTCCCGGAGGGCCGTGCGTTGCATCATACTCGATGCGACGCAGGTTTTCGTGGACTGCTCTCTCCGTGGCGCACCTGTTGATGCGGTCCCGGGCATCTTTGGGAGGGATGTTATATCGAAGATCCCTATGCTGGTTTACTTCTTGGCCATGCCTGCGATTCTGCTCGCGTTGACCGCCAGTGTCCCGACCGCCATCATTGCGCCGTGAATCTGTTCGATGGTTGTCGGGGGAACGGCTGCGATGGTGCCTGCTGGGTTGCGGTGAGGTCCGGCTACGGTGAGTCTGGTCGGAGGTGGCTTCTGTATAAGAGACGGCCTGGACTCTTTTGAGCAGAGTGGCTGTCTGTCCCATCGCGGCGATCAGGTGTGCTCGGACACTGGTTCGGACCCCTTGGCACTCAGGAGTATCAGGGAGCCGGTCTAGATTAGCCATAGCGACGGCCACATTGGCGCTCGGCGTTTTGTAAACTTGCTGATCTCCGACCATGTCAAAAGCGTCGCTGAGGTTATGCGGCGGGATTTGTCGTTCCTCGTCCGCGCGTCGTCGGGCGCGATCGGCGTTACGCTGCTCGCAGAGCTGCCTCTGCTCGTCTGTTTCTCCGTCAACGACCGGCTCGTCGGCGCTGACGTTGAAAATGATGTCTCCTCGCCGAGGTGGGAAGACCGGGAAACATGGGAAGCCCGGAGGGTGTGACGGGAAATCCAAGTCGTAGTCCTCGTCTTCGGAATTTATGACTTCAGTGGTAACGGAACCAGTGCTCGAATTTGTGCTGGAAGCCTGGCCGTCCCGTAACTCTTGGATCGTCACCATGTTGACGTAATGTCGAGCTGGTCGACCGCTCCCCTTTGGCAACCAACCAGCTTTGTTAAAGAGGTATCGGACGTGTCTCGAGTAGAGAGAGGACGAATTGTTCAGACCGCGAGGGTAATCTTCCTCCGGGTTAGCCTTGATCTTGACAGATCGTCCTGAGGGAGTCGAGGTTATTGCCAGAGACGTTCCCAGCCGTTCGTGTGTAGCGACGCGAGTTGGCCGGTTGGATTTGAAAAAATCCGTTGGAGCGGCTTGATCAGGCTGTCGTAAGATTCCATCTACTAGTTGGGAAGCTTCTAGTATCTCGGAGTCAGCGCGATCAAGTGCTTGGAGAAGATCCGAGCAGTCGATCTCCTTCCCCTTGTAGCGTGGAAGTGGTGGTCGGGCGCTCGGTGCCGTCATCCGAGTAGTCGGAGGCGACGTCGTCCCAGATTGAATCTGGGTTTCTTCCGAAACCTTGGTCGTGAGACCACCGCCGTGCGTCGTCCACGTGATCTGGCCGACAGTGAACGTGAGGCCTTCGGGCACGGCCACGGAAGCTGGAACTATGACCATCTTGTTCGCCGGAGAAGTTGTACGCACACCCCCTACCTGGCGCGCCACTGTCGACGAAAGCTAGTCGGCAGTCTACCTTGGGGTATACCCACGGTAGTAGTTATCGGTAGACGGTGCGCAAACTACGAACTCGATGGTGACGCAAGACACGGACAAGCTTTTTATCCAGGTTCGGCCGCCGAGTTGGCGTAATACCTACGTCCTGCGTCTGGTTGTATTTATTTGTGTTGAGAGAATATGATGTCCTAGGGGGTCCCTTGCCTCTCCTTATATAGTCGGAGGGCAGGGTTACTGATCTGGAAACTAATTCTAGTCGGTTACAATTGTCATAGATAGTTCGATATCAATTCCTATTCTAACCGACTAGAATCCTGCTTGATCTCCACATCTTGTTTCCTTGCGCGAGAGTCCAAACTGTCGGATCAGGTCTTGAGCTTGTCTTGTAATGGGCCAAGCCTCCTGGCCCAAGTCTAGCCGTAAGGGTATAGGGGTTTATACCCCCGCAATTATCAAGATATTTTTCTGTTTCTCTCAGAGGATCTGAGCCTCTTCCGAATCTCGAGGACGAGATTCATTTTAAGTGTGGTAGAATTGTAACACCCCAAAATTTGCTTGTTTTTAAATAGTTGAATTTGATTTTAGAGTCAATTTTGTGAGCATCAAAATATAGGAAAAATAATAATTTTTTTTTGGGAAATTAAAATTTAACATAAGTTTAGAAAATTTGTTGATGCATACATGCTGCAACATTTTATTTTGTGAAGTGTGAATTTGAGCAAAATAGCTTTGGATCAAAATTCAAATTTAAAAGGGATTTGAAATTTTGTTTGAAAAATAGAAAATAAAAAGACAAAAACCCCTCCTCTTCCTATCCTGACCCTCGGCCCACTCTCCTCCCCAGCCCAATGGCCAGCAGCAGCAGCGCTTCCCTCCCCCGGCCCGCTCGCACCACCCAGCCCACCAGCGCCTCTCACCCCTCTCCTCTCTCCCCAGCGGCTGACGGGTGGGGCCCATCTGTCAGTTCCTCCTTCCCCTCCAAACCGCCCCCTCCCTCTCCCCTTTCTCTACCGCAGTGGAACCGCAGGCCGCTCCCATGTTTCCCCCCCCGCTCCCACGATCTCCTTTCCCCCGCTCCTTGTCATTTGGAGTCGCGCGCGCGCCCGAGCCCCCTTCCCCTTCCCCATTTGCTCTCTCCCCGTCTTTGCCCTCGTTCTTGAACGCGCAGCAAGCTCGCCGAAAACCGTAGCGACCACCGCACGTCGTCCCACCGATTCGAGTCATCTCCGCCTCCTATGTTCGCGCTGGTGAGGTCCATTTCTTCCCCGCGTTCTTCTCGATTAAGTTCCGTGCGATTTGGTGCCTCCTCGTGTTCTAGCCGCGAGCTCCAAGGCCGCCGGCATGGCACCACCGTGAACCCCCGTGTTGGTGGTGTTCCCTAGCCACGAAAAGGGCGGGAACCAACTCGTCTTGCCCTCCTCTTTCTCCCGGTGCTCGCGATTTAGAAAATGGTGCTCCGTAGTGCCGTAGCCGCCGTCTCCAGCGAGGTTCGGCCGGGCCGGCCATGGCGCTGCTGCCGGTACTCCTGTTCCGGCCGGCTACCCCCCTCTTCTCTCTCCCTCGATCGATTCTGCGCCGTCAGATTCAAAATCGACGCCGAGGAATAGAACATACCCCTTCGGGGTAAATTTTCTAAAGAGTCCTTCGGCTTTCTAGGATTCAACCCACAGTGCTGAAGCGCCTTTGCGAAAATACGCTTTGCCCCTCTGAAAACGTAAAACGTAAAACACACAGTTTGATATCAAAATACGTTTTCAGATAATTACTAAACTGCCACTGAGTTTGTTTTGGCCATAAAATATTTGTTTTAACTCCGATTTGACCTGTTCAAATTGCATTAGATTCATAATCTCATGAACTTTGTGTTAGTAATCTTGGTTCACCAGTTCGAAACATTTTATTTTTGTGACCCTATTTAACTTATTACTTTTCTATAGGAAAACCTTAGAAAATTCACATCTTCTCCGTTTTAGCTCCGAATCGATCCGTTCAAGTTGCGTTAGTTTCGCAATTTCATAAGCTTCGCGTTGGAACCATTGTTGTCTAGATTCACCACTGATAGATTTCCTAGTTAAATACAAGTCCGTAGATAGCCTTTGCAGTCCCGTTTAATGCGTAGATTTCATGTCGTAACTCCGTTTTCCGTGAATTTCCCGTTGACGTGATCATAGCAGCGTGTAGATGATTTTGAAAAACCTTTATTTAAATTTATTTACTGATGGTGTACTGTTCTAATTGTAATCTTGTTTGCTTCGTGTATGTCTGTCTCTGAATGTTTGTGTGTTGATGATCGATGATCGAGATTAGACAGTGGGCATTACTTCGGTGATCGAGATCAGAGCTTTGGAAGCGAGTAAGACTAGCAGGGTCAGCAGGAGCAATTGGATCAAGGCAAGTATAGCATTTGGGTTTTAATTCTATGACCATGATCTTGTGACTAGATTTATATAAAGCAACAAATGATAATGATGACTTTTTAGCAACTTGAGGATTTATTCGTAAGTGATAACCGGGATGAAAGTGCAACCATGAGGGCTATGATGGCTCTGGCTTTAGTCAAGTATGAGTAATTTTTCTGGCTTGTTAGAGGTTACCCGTGTGGCGCAAATGGGGAATAGCAGACCGTGGATCCCCTGCGGGGTAGAATCACACGGACTGACTACCGAAACCAAGCGGCCCTAACTTGTTAGACGAACCTTTGAAAGACTTCATAGTGATCCCTGCCGACCTACCTTGGTAGTGGGTTACGAGGCTGATCACCTCAGGCGAAAGGGTAAATCATGACTCATGGGTAAAGATGTACAACCTCTGCAGAGTTTTAAAAACTGGTATACTAGCCGTGCTCACGGTTACGAGCGGCCTTGGGGATTCTTATATTAAGGGTGATGAATCTTGTTATGTTAAGAAACTCATTATCTATTGTTTAATGCTCTATATTATTTATGTCACATTGATCACGAGATTATGGGGTCTATACAATCTAGTTGCTATAATTGCTGAGTTCGTCTTGGACTCACTCTTGCTATCTTCCCCACACCTCAGGTGAAGTATTGGGCTTGTGATCAACCAGTCAGTTGGATCCTGTAGAGCGAAGTTAACACCCGAAGTTTGGAGTTATCATCTGTGGTTTGCTGCCTAAGGTTGTTTCTGATTTATTACGTACGCTATATAATTTATGCGTTGTCCTTTGATATTACCCCTTATTTGTAGCTATATGTGAGGCTTGTCTTCTAAAACTCACATATGGTGCATATCTGATTTTGTTCTTAAAATCGGGTGTTACATGCAGGTACACCCACACGTTTGATCTCGAAGAAGCCACACCATTATAGGCGCATTTGCAGCTTGGACACGCCTGTTCTCTTTTCTATCTTTTTCTCTCACAATAAATTAATCAATAGTAATTTTAACTTTAGCTTTTCAGACCAGCGAACAGGCCTAAATATACTGTTTGTTGTTCGTCGCTGGAGCCGGACGGAATCCTGCCATGAAGGTGATCAGTAATTGGAAAAATTAAAGGCTTATTTGGCTCACAATAAATTTACGAGCTGTTGTGAGCTATATTTTTCAAATACTCTTTTTTAAAATAGATAAAGCTATTTTTTTGTTCTTTTACAAAAATATGAGTCGGAATGATACTAAAAAATAGCTTAATCTAGCTCTCTCTCCTCTATTTCTTTCTTTCATCAATGCATCGAAGTTGCGGGTAAGCTGTTTTGCCAAATAATTTTTTCAAAACAGCTCATCTTCACTGGTTGAATTGTGCCAAACAGAGCCTAAATATGTGTATTGATATTCATGATTAAGACTCACTTAGTTCATTGCCGGCAGTTGTGGAAGGCAGTGAGAAAAACGGATCCCTCGTGGCACGATTTTTTTTTCACTCATAAATCTGAATTTGTGTGCTCTCTAGGATTCAAAACTAAAACCTCAGCTCTCGCGCATCCTTTGTTACCATCTCACTATACAGACACTTAACATAATAATTCCTTTTATCCATGTATGGAGGCTATTTCTAATGTCTGTTTTCTTAAGCATTTATGTGTCACTTGAATCAGATTTCTATTAGCAGTTGTTTTTAAGCATCCACCACTAAAAACTGATTTCTAATAGTGGTCACTTTTTAAAACAATCACCTCTAAGAGTATATTAACAGTTAACATAAGTAACCGCTAGTGAAAATATCTATTTCTACTAAGTCTATAAATATAGAGCAATTTCTATTGGCGTTGTGTTATACCGAACATGCTAGAAATTTTCTTGGTTGTACATCTATTTCTGTGTAGAGCCAACAAAAAGGGTAGGTGGCATGAAAATGTATCCGTTTCTCGTACGTACTATCTAGAGTATTTTATTAATATTACAATTTACTTATATATTCAAAAGTAGTAGTACTCTCTCCATCCCAAACTATAAGTCATTCCAAGAATCTTGGAGAGTCAAAGTTTTTCAAGTTTGACCAAATTTATATAGCAAAATAATAATATTTTTGGTACCAACTAAGTATCATTAGATTTTTTGTTAGTTATATTTTCATAGTGTACCTATTTTATGACATAAATCTTTATATTTCTTTCTATATTTTTGGTCAAACTTAAAAATACTTTGACTCACCAAGATTCTTGGAATGACTTATAATTTGGAACGGAGGGAGTACTATACTGTATCCAGCATGAAACTTGGCTCCCAGCTTGCGGAGATATGGTGAGAGGCTCCTATCAATGGAAATATAGTTTTCAAGGATACAAAATTACAATTTGGGCAACCACTTGCAAAGCTAATCAATTGTAGATTTGTAGGTGGAGTACATAATGAATTCCATTTTTTCTCCACCGAAAACATAACACTTTTTGTCCTTGTGTACTGAGAAAATTGAAACATGTTGTTTGGTCCTTGCTATTGTACGTGTTTTGATTAATGGCCCACTTGCCTGCCTGTGGAAGCTAATGTGTGCTTTGCTCTCCGCCGCAAGCTTCATCGTGGAAGAAGAGGCTCTCTTTTAAGTCGGGTCAACAAAGGAGAAAATCCTTCATAAATGATGACCACTTGCAGGACTTTTGCTTGACCAACTGCTGATCGTGAGACCAGATGGACTGCATGAAACCATACTGCTTCTTTGGATGGTTCAGTATCCTATTGGTAACGTGGCAGCTGTGTTTGTTAGGTGTGCCAAGATATATGCACGGAGGAGATACTGCTTATTTGCCTTGGCACCCAGACTAGCTAGCTATATACTTCCTTAGGATGCGTATCAGTGCAGACTCTATCATAGAGTCTAAAGTTATTTATTACCTCGAACAATGTGGACTTAGAGTCTAAATAAGACTTGAAGTCTTATTTTTTTTACCTCTTTCTTCAATAAATATACTGCCACATCAGCAAAATACCATAGATAATATGTAATTAATTGTCTTGGACTCTATGATAGAGTCTTGCATTGTGAGTGTCCTTACCATCCACAATATAAGTGACTAGAGAATGATAAAAGTGCAGGCTGAACACACACAAAAAAAGAGTGGCAGAAGGATTAATTATTTATTGGTGCCACTACTTAATAATAATTAGTACTAGAATCCTAATTAAACATGCTTAGCCATGTAAGTTAGGCCTGACATTATTAGGCCAGTTTCAATGCATGTTTTATGAGAGTGTCATGCACATTAAATAGGGTGCCACATAAGCAAAATTGCTGACTTGGCAGAGTCATTAAATGAAGGAGTTTCATGAGATGAGAGAGGAGTTTTCATCTCCATGAAACTCATGTGGCTCGGTTACCTAATTTATAGTCTTGGTAATTGTACCATGAAACTATGCATTGAGACTGGCCTTATCACTTCTCTGTACTCCACTCCACTGCAAGACTAGGCGCTCGGCAGTCATTGGTCAACATATATAACCTCTCTTTAGTTGGAGCCGCGGGCATAGGGCTGCTGGTTGTTTTACTTGGTGATGAAAAGGGGTAACTTGGCAATATTATTTGGTGTTACTGTCATTTGGAAGCTAACTTGCTTGGAAGCGTGTTTGTTTTCTACCCCCTCTATTCTAAATTATAAGTCATTATCCTCACTTCAGCAGAAAATTTGCATTGTTGGGGCTCTCCACTCCACTCATCTGTACTACTAGACTATAGTTATTCTACGGGTTTCCAAAACTGATTGCTATCAACAAAAACAAATGGAACGATTTTACTATCTTCATTACTCAAGCACTAAAAACTATAAGACTTCAAATATACAGTTATGAACAAATTTCATGGTGACAAAACTAGACAAGTATATACAATTGTAAGGACAACTAATATGGATAAAATCATATTCAATAGTTACAAGATACGTAAAGATCAAATAAAGCACATGGAAGTAAAGCGAATGATTTGCACTTCACTCATAATTTACAATAGTAATGAACATCAAGGAAACTTATGCAAAAACAAATTCCTCAATCTCAAAAGACATGCATAATTGAAAGCCCAAGTTTGGTTTTGGTAATTAATGACACCAAGTTGCTAATGCCTTGCGTGCAAGTGATTTGAGTTAGGCATAGCAACACATGTGATGAAGGTGCAAGGTGGCATGGAAAGGTGGCCACATGATTAAAAAAAGATGAAGCATGAAGTGGAGATCATGATGATAGACAAGGAGTAAGTGATCAAAGCAAAGCTATAAACATAGGGTTTTGCTTTTGCCGGTCTAAGTTGAGTAGAGAAGTGATTGACCGGATTTAGGATAGATAGCCGACTATCAAGAGGGGAAATCACAGTCATATCTCGAATCAAGTGCTACTAGTTCCATATCTTGAGCATATGCATTAGGATCTAGTAAAGTGCTAATCTAACTCCTTTGGAAAAATGTTTGTGAAATGCTAACACACATGCACATTGGTGGTGGACACTTGGTAGTGTTATCACATTTGCAAAGGAGGTGGAGTTCCTAGGGTAGAGAGGGGTTTGAGTTCCTCTCTCCCTTCCGCCGAGCTTGCTCGGCGGGATTCGGCGCTTTTGAGAAAATGAAACGCATATTTTATATTGCGCCGGTGGAAATCTTGGAGAAGTACTCAACGGACGCAGGTGTTGGCAGCACCGGACGGTGCACCTACACGTCCGGTGAGGTGTCAGTCTCAGGCGCGTGTAAGCCGAGCGCATCGGACGATCAACGTTGGACGCAGTGCATTTACTGTTCATGTGTCCGGTGAAGCCAGACGTCTATGAGTTTTTCTGTTAAGAGCATCGGACACACTAGAGAGCGTCCGGTGACCTAGCTCGTTTTATAAACTCTCTGCGTACGTGTCCACTATGTACCTGACGCGTCAGGTGCTCACTTGACTACACCTGGTGGTTTGCAAGTGACCATTAGAGATCGATGCGTGATTTTTAAAAGGGTGGCACGTGGTCGTGTAACACCCTAAAAAAATTCCCTTCATTAAAATAATTAAAATTCGATTTACTAAGTCAATTTTGTAAACATCAAAATATAGGAAAAATAATAATTTTGGGGAAATAAAATTTAATGTAAGTTTAGAAATATGTGGATGCATACATGTTGTAGCATTTATTTTTGTGATGTGTGGAGTTTGCAAAAGAGATTTGATTCAAATTCATTTTGAAAATGAATTGGAAAATAAATTTTAAAGAAGAAGAAGAAGAAATCTTATTCCCCTCCTCTCGGCCTACTGGCCTAGCCCACCCTGCGCCTCCCCCTTTCTCCTCTTGGGCCGAGGTCCATCCGGCCATCCTTTCCCTCTCCCTCTCTCTCTCTCTCTCGCTGACAAGTGGGCCCTGCTGGTTAGTTTCATCCCCTCCAACCGCCCCCTCCCTATCCCCTTTCTCTGCTGTAGGAACCGCCGGCCGCAAGTCTCCTCCCCCGCTCCCACGTTCTCCTTGGCCCGCTCCTCGCCCATTTGAGTCGCACGCGCGCTAGAGCCGCTCTCCCCCTCCACCATTTCATTACCCCTCACCCCTGTTCCCGCGCGCAAGCGCAGTAGATCGCCGTGACCGGCCGCGCGTCGCCCTGCGAATTGAGCCGCCATTGTCTCCGTTTTCGCCGTGGTCAGCATCGCCTTCTCCCCCTCTTTCTCCCCGTAATTCCCTTGCGCTGTTTCGAGGTCCCTAGTGTCGTTCTCTGCAAGCTCCGGTGTGGGGGTATAAACCCCTATACCCTTACGGCTAGACTTGGGCCAGGAGGCTTGGCCCATTACGAGACAAGTTCGAAGCTTGATCCGACAGCTCGAAGTTTCACGCAAGGGAACAAGACGTGAAGATCAAGCAAGATTCTAGTCGGTTAGAATAGGAATTGATACCGAACTATCTATGGCAATTGTAACCGACTAGGATTAGTTGTCAGATCTGTAACCCTGCCCTCCGGACTATATAAGGAGAGGCAAGGGACCCCCCTAAGACACATTATTCTCTCAACACAAATCAATACAACCAGACGCAGGACGTAGGTATTACGCCAACTCAGCGGCCGAACCTGGATAAAAAGCTTGTCCGTGTCTTGCGTTGTTGATGCAAAACTGGTCTGCAAACACAAAGGGCTAATACCCGATTCAAACGTTAAGGCGTGCCAGCCGATTTGACCTTGCTATCGGCAAAGGTGATAACTCGAATACTTTAGTCCTGACAACAGCGATGCGCCCGGATGTCACGGCTAAGAGGTACTCACGCGGAACTTGAGAACACGCCGAGCTTAAGTCGACGAATTCCTAAGAACTCGTAACAAAAGGAAAAAGTATGACGAAGTCGTCGAAAAGTAAATGCTGGAATATGAGTAAAAACGTGTGTTTGATTTCTTTCTTGATTGATTATTACAAGGCCCTAGGGTCTATATTTATACCCTGCTCAAAGAGCTACAACCAGACACGATTAGAATTCGAATTCCAAATTACACGGAATCCGTATACAAAACGATGCAAATAATTAAGGAAATAACAAAACTATCCCTCGTGACAAACCGAAACTCCTCCACATAACGACCGGCAGCTTCCAGACTCCTCCTTTGCATCATCGGCAGATCCTTTGCCATAGTCATCGGCATACTTTCTTATCTAGCCATCGGCACCATATTACTGCCTGTGGACTTAGTCACATTCAACTTCTCCCTCATCGGCAACCATCCTCATCGGCAACCCGCTTTGTAAACATCGTACTGCCACCTTATCCTGCCATCCTAGACACGTGCCCAAAAACGGTGTCAACACATGCCCCCTAGTTTCGGAGTATAAAACTATTAATGCTCCGAAATTCTCTGCAGTAATGATGCCTTCTCCCGCAATTAATGCTCCTAATCTGGTAACCGACAACCTCAACCTGGACAACTCTGATCCTAATCCTCCGCAGATTCCTCGAAATCCCCAACTTCCTAAATGGGCATTTTTCTCACTCGTACATCGGCAACAATACCGTTACAAAGATCTGCCGATGTTCTGACCAGGATATTCGCAAAAACGGTTACTTCCCCTCTATCCGCCCATCGGCAATATGACCGTTATAGAATATCGCCGATGGACCGACCAGGAGATCTCGCACAGTAAAATATCTTCAGATAATGACCGCTTCCCGTCAAATCACCTGCACAATCCCTGGATTACCGTGCGAACAGTTACCATATCCACCTGAGTACCCTCGGATTTCTCGGATGCGGCAAAGAGATAAGTCGGATTTGCCCTTGCCCATCTTGTCCTATAAATAGTTCCTTCTTGGGTACTCCTTCCCCATCACACCATTCTACTACCCAACTTTACTTCTCTAGCGGCGGCGCCACCAAAAACTCCTAAGGTCTCCGACAAGTACCCCTCTTCATCAACTCCGGCGCCTTCACACGCTTCCTTCGCAGCAAGATGGTCGTCGGGTTCGTCGTCCCTGAGGTCAAATCTCCACCCCGTCTCCTGTATTTTTCTTCATATCCCTATTCACTCGCAATTCATTTTACTGAACATCTTCCTTTTCTTTCCTCTTTGTATTTCTTTTTACGCCCAAAATCACTAGGAATTGTCCAACAAAATTGTCATCCCCACCGATCAACCACACCTTCAATGCCTCGGCCCTCTAGGGGACCCAGATCCAACTGACCTTATCAACGCAGAAACCAACAGGATCCCCTTCAGAGTCGAAAATTTTTCCTTAGATCTGTGGAAGGACACCTTCCGCTCTTGGCCCAGCCCAACTGTAGGGTGGAAAGACTGGTTCTTGAGGGTCAGCAACTCTAATGAAGTTCAGTGGGGTGAAAGGAATCTAGCCCAATGCATTAGATTGTCCATTACCGATATGCATAGGAACGAGTCACTGCTGATAGCTGCATCCTACTTTTGGTCAGACACTCTCAATGCTTTTGCCTTTGGCCACGGCCCTGCTTCTCCTACTCTTGCCGATGTAGCCATGCTTGCTGGTCTAGATATATCTTCTGCCGATAGCACCCACTTTTTTGATACTGCCCCTAGTGCCAAAGTGGAGACTCGCGCTATCGGCGGTTGGTCGGGATACATTCAGAAGTACCGTGGGAAAGGATCTGTCACCATAAAGGAACAAACCACCTTTCTGAACATGTGGCTGGACAAGTTTGTATTCTGTGGTCGATCGGCAGGACCGACTTCTGTCTACCTATCGGCAGCAGAAAGATTGGCTAACGGTGGCCGATTCCCTCTCGGCCGATACTTGCTTGGCGCTGCTTACCACCTTCTCCATCAAGTAGCCCAGAAACTTCTGCTCGGCCAATCCATTGGCAACTTGGGAGGCCCCTGGTGGTTTGTCAACATGTGGCTCAATCTGCATCTGCACAAGCGTCTCAACTTCAACCTGTTCACACAGCGTTTCCCAAGAGATATAGCTGAAAACCATGTATTAGGTGAAGAGGAATCGGCAACACGCGCCCCCTTGAACTTTGGTGAAGCTGTCATAGTTCTGCCTGGTTCAGGGGGTAATCCAGATCAGATCGGCCGATTCTTCCAGACTCTGTATGAGGGTTTGACCAGAGACGAACGACCATGGTTGGCTTATGATGACCCAGATAGCATGCTCCCTCTGACCTTCAATCCGTTTGATGAAGCTCTCGACAGGGACAATGAGGTGATGATGGCAATTGTGACTCCCAGAATCATTCCAGTGAATTTCTTTGGTAGCACAAAAACCTCCCCTCAAACTTACGAATTTTACAATCCATCGGCATTAGCTCGCCAGTTAGCTTTCGGCCAGTTGCCGATTGCACTTCCTTATGCCGATGTGATAAAACCCAGAGAAACTATCAACAACCTTCTTGAGTGGACTCGAGCAGCCCAACTACCACCAAACGCCGATATAGATGTAAATCTGTCAGAATGGGTTCCGGCTGCTTTTATCACTCAGGCATACAAGTTATGGTGGGCAGAATGGAAAGAGCATCTATTCTGCAGATCGGCACTTTCATACTGCGGCATGATCGACTCCGAATACGAAGTTCCCGATGACACTGTAAGTAACTCAAACCAACGTTTCATTTTCTCAATATTACCCCCATCGGCAGCTCACCCTTGTATTCCTTTTGCAGGTTGACAATATTCCTCCATTGGTTAGCAGGAGTGGCAGGCCGATCGACTTGTTTCCATCAGGCCCGATTTCCTCAATCGGCCACAATGCTCCCACTCTAGCTTCCATCGTGCATCGGGGTGTACGCCTCAGGAAAGTCACCACCAGAAGAACTCAGACATCACCAACGGTTGCTGCTCCCACTCTTTCGCGGGCTTTCAAGGCAATTTGTCAAATCTTTTCCTTTATGCTGACTATCTTTATATCGGCTATATTTATGCTTATAAACTCTTGTTCATTATTGCAGCAAACCGGCGCATCGGCGAAAGCCAGGTGTGAGAGTACCGATGCCCCCCAGTCTAGCCAACCCAAGAGAAAGGGCACCACGGGTGCTAAGACTGGAACAAAGCGCCAGAAGGTAGCAACTCCCCCTCCTCCTCCGGTATCTCCAATTCCGGTGGAGTCTTCTCCTTCTTCTCCAGAAGCCCAGCCACAACAAGCACCATCTCCCCCACCTATGCAGGAAGCACCACAGATAGAAGAACCCCAACAGGAAGGATCTCAAACAGAAGATACATCAGCTGACACGGGTGAACAAACAACTGGCCCGGTGGGTCCAGTTATACCATCGGCAGTTCTCCCGATTCAGACAACCGTTGTCCCTCCTCCAGGTAACATACTTTAACAATATCGCTACCGATGAACTTATTCTTATTTAGTCTCATAACTCCTTTTGTCTTCTTTCAGTTGATATCGTTCCATCGGCAATCTCAGCCGATCAACCTGTAGCTCCATCGGCATCTTTGGCCGATCAGCCTGCAGCTCCGTCAGCACTTTTCAGTCAAAGACAGGAGATCGCCCTGAAGCAAGTAAGTCACCGTTTACCGTTAGCACCATTTGCCGATTCTCTAAGTATGAGCTAATTTTACTTTCCCTCCCAGGAACAAGATTCTCCCGATAGCCTGTTCTCCTTCGCCATCGATTTCTCTGAAGAAGAAGGTGAAGAAGCAAGCACTTCTCAGACGATCGGCATCACATCGGCAGAGGTTAGGGTCAGGCTGGAAGAATTGTCAGCTCTCCTTCACCAGGACACAGCGCAATTGGTTGATGATTCCGACCCTACCAAGACCCTGTTCAGAACTCTCAGAGGCCAAATCCCAGCCGATGTTGAAGAAATCCTGTTCCAAGCCGCTCATCTGGAGAGTCGCCAGCTGCAGTACCAAAGAGCTTCTCGGCGGCTTGCCGATAGAGCCGCTCAGACTCAACTCTCCGATGAAATGAGGAAAGAGAAGCTTTTGACCGATGAGAAGCACAAGAACATTGGTATCCTGAGATCTTCTGGAGACGCGCTGAAGCAGAAGATATCCGATCTATCGGCAAGAAAAGAGTCCCTGTTGGCGGAGCTCAAGGAAGTAGAGAACGCTCTGTCCCAAGCCCAACAGGAAGAGAGCCAATTGCCAGAGACCATCAGGCTTCTTGAGCGCGAGCGGAATGCTCATGGTCGCAAAGCACTCCAACTGAAGAAGAAGCTGAAGCCGATAGAAGGTTCTGCCGATGATGACATCAAGGAGATAGAAGCAGCCAACCAAATTCGGCTACGTGCTATATCGGCAATCCAGACGCTGCTTAACACATAGAGTTTCCATCGGCATTGTATCTGCGCTTTCTTGCTTCCTCAGCTTTTAGTCTAGCCGATAGGACTGTTATCGGCGCCTAAACTTTTGACACACCAAGTCTTGTCCCCAAGCATTTGGATCCAGCCGATAAGAGTGTTATCGGCACCTAAACTTCTATGCATCGACCCATATACTGGGGTAGTACTTCTTTAAATATTTGTCGTTTAATGCTCTGGGAAATTCAATTCCTTCGAGGGTTTCTAGAATGTAGGCATTACCAGGGGCCGATCGACTTATCCGATAAGGACCCTCCCAATTAGGAGACCACTTTCCAAACTTCGAACTTTTGGTCCCAATTGGTAAAATTAATTTCCATACCAAATCCCCATCGGCAAACTCTTTAGTCTTCAGTTTCTTATCATACCATCTAGCAACTCTCTTCTTATTTTCTTCTATACTCATTAAAGCTTTTAACCGATGCCCTGCTAGATCGTCCAATTCATCGGTCATCAAAGTGGCATAACCATCGGAAGTTAATTGATCTTGAAAAGATAATCGCCTAGATCCAGCCTTAATTTCCCAAGGCAACACTGCATCATGTCCATACACCAATTGATAGGGTGATACCTTGGTCGATCCATGACAAGCCATCCGATAAGACCACAATGCTTCATTTAATAATGTATGCCACCGCTTAGGATTTTCTTCAATCTTTCGTTTAATAAGCTTGATAATTCCTTTGTTAGACGCTTCGGCCTGCCCATTGGCTTGAGCATAATAAGGAGAAGAATTCAACACTTTAATTCCCATACCGATTGCGAATTCATCGAACTCCCCCGATGTGAACATGGTGCCCTGATCGGTAGTAATCGTTTGGGGAATCCCGAATCGGTAAATAATATGCTCCTTCACAAAATCAATCATATTGGCCGATGTGACTTTCTTCAAAGGAATAGCTTCAACCCACTTAGTGAAATAGTCAGTGGCAACTAGAATGAACTTATGCCCTTTACTAGATGGTGGATAAATCTGGCCGATCAGATCGATGGCCCATCCCCGGAACGGCCAAGGCTTTATTATAGGATTCATAGTCGATGCGGGTGCTCTCTGGATATTACCAAACTTTTGACAACCTTGACATCCCTTGAAATATTTAAAACAATCTTCAAGTATGGTCGGCCAAAAATATCCATTCCTTCGAATCATCCACTTCATCTTAAAAGCTGACTGATGCGCTCCACACACTCCTTCATGGACTTCCCCCATCAAACCTCTAGCTTCATCATCACCCAAGCATCGGAGAAGAATTCCGTCGATAGTTCGATAATACAATTCATTTTCAAGGAGCACATACTTGGTTGCTTGAAATCGAACCCGTCTTTTAACTTTTTTGGATGGATCTGTTAGATAATCAATAATTTCTTTCCTCCAATCACCGGCACCGACTGCCGATGTCGCATTAATCATTGGCTGATATCCCGAGGCATGCTGAGCTAACCGATTAGCGTCTTCATTATGCAATCGGGGAACATGCTCCAATCGGAAATCCTTGAATTTCTTTAACAGTTGCATACTTCTCTCGAAATAAGTTATGAGAACTTCACTTCGGCATTCATAGCTTCCGGCCAATTGATTTATAACCAACATAGAATCCCCGAATATTTCAACAGCATCAGCACGAACTTCTCTTAACAACTCCAATCCCTTGATCAGAGCTTGATACTCAGCCTGATTATTTGTTGATGTGGCAACAATCGGCAAGGAAAACTCATACTTCCTCCCCTTAGGGGAAACTAATATAATGCCGATTCCTGCCCCCCGGTCACAGGTAGATCCATCAAAGAAGAGCGTCCAGGGTACAATTTCCAAGGTTTCCACTAGACCGCAATGCTTAGTCACAAAATCGGCCATAATCTGCCCTTTGACTGCCTTAGCCGATTCGTAACGCAAATCGAACTCCGACAGCGCTAAAATCCATTTACCGATCCTACCACTCATAATCGGCATAGATAGCATGTACCAGACCACGTCATCTTTGCAAACAACAGTGCATTCGGCCGATAACAGGTAATGTCTCAGCTTGATACATGAAAAATATAAGTATAAGCATAATTTCTCAATGGCCGAATACCTGGTTTCAGCATCAATCAACCTCCTACTCAAATAATAAATTACCCTTTCTTTCCCTTCAAATTCTTGAACTAAAGCTGAACCGATAACCGATCCATCGGTAGATAAATACAATCTGAAGGGCTTCCCTTGTTGAGGTGGAACTAGAACTGGAGGATTTACTAGATACTTCTTGATTTCATCCAGAGCCAACTGCTGTTCTTCTCCCCAAATAAACTCTTGATCGGCTTTCAATTTAAGAAGAGGACTGAAAGCACGAATCCTACCAGACAAATTCGATATAAATCTCCTGATAAAATTTACCTTGCCGATCAAGGATTGGAGCTCCGTTTTGTTGGTAGGGGCCACTATTTTATTGATGGCATCAATAGATCTTTGACTAATTTCAATACCCCTCTGATGTACCATGAAACCAAGAAACTGTCCTGCCGATACACCAAATGCACACTTGTTGGGATTCATCTTCAATCCATGCTTCCTTGTGCACTCCAACACTTTTTGTAAATCGGCAAGATGCTTTGAGAAATCTCCAGACTTAACCACCACATCATCAATATAAATCTCTACGAGCTTGCCGATGAACTCATGAAATATAAAATTCATAGCCCTTTGATAAGTAGCACCAGCATTCTTCAACCCAAAAGTCATGACTATCCATTCGAATAGCCCAACATGACCAGGACACCTGAATGCGGTTTTTGGAATATCCTCCTCCGCCATGAATATTTGATTGTAACCTGCATTACCATCCATGAAGCTGATGACCCGATAACCAGCCGCAGCATCAACCAGTAGATCGGCGACAGGCATTGGGTATCCATCCATCGGCGTAGCTTCATTGAGATTCCTGAAATCAATGCACACCCGAAGCTTCCCGTTCTTCTTGTAAACCGGAACAACATTGGAAATCCATTCGGCATACCGACACTGCCGAATAAACTTAGCTTCAATAAGTTTAGTGATTTCGGCCTTAATATCAGGTAGAATGTTAGGATTACATCGGCGGGCTGGTTGCTGATGTGGCCGAAATCCAGACTTGATGGGTAACCGATGTTCAACAATTGATCGGTCTAAACCAGGCATCTCTTTATAATCCCAAGCAAAGCAATCTTTATATTCCTTTAACAAACTAGTCAATTGTCGCTTACTCTCAGGATCTAATTTAGCACTAATAAAAGTAGGCCTAGGCTTATCACCACTACCTATATCTACTTCTACCAAATCATCGGCCGATGTGAAACCCTGGCCTAATTTTCCATCATCGGCGAATCTATCCATTAAAAACCGTCGTCAGAACCGACTGCTTGGATCGGTGGAATCTCATAATCGGCAACTTTGAGAAAATCTTTCTCCCAAACTTCTCCTGAAATGCACCTGGTCCTTTCGTAAGTATCCGCTTCTGCCGACGCGATAACATAAGAAGAATCTCCTGGGACAATCTTAATCTTGTCACCTACCCACTGAACCAAGCATTGATGCATTGTAGATGGGATACAACAATTGGCATGAATCCAATCTCTTCCCAATAATAAGTTGTAAGCACTTTTTCCGCTGATCACGAAAAAAGTTGTCGGCAAGGTTTTGCTGCCGATGGTCAACTCTGCACATATCGCCCCCTTGACTGGAGACACGTTTCCTTCAAAGTCTTTGAGCATCATATCGGTCTTGGTCAAATCTTGATCCCCTTTCCCAAGCTTCCGATATACTGCATACGGCATAATATTAATAGCAGCTCCACCATCAACTAGGATCTTGGTCATTGGCTGCCCATCAACCCTTCCTTTGAGGAACAGAGCTTTAAGATGCTGCCTCTCGTCATCGGCAGGTTTCTCAAAGATAGCCGTCATCGGATCCAGAGCCAACTGAGCTATCTGATCAGAAAATTCCAACTCATCATCACTGACTGGTGCAAGAAACTCCATCGGCAACATGAAGACCATGTTGACGCCTGCCGATGGACCTTCCCTCTTAGTGTCTGACGGCTGCCGACTTCCAGAGTTCTCTCCCTTGTTTAGCTCTTCTTGCCTTTCACGTTGCAATCTCCTTTTCTGTGTCTTGGTTAATCCTCCAGGGCACCATGGAGGAAGTGGCCTTTGCCTTGCCGTCGGGCGTCGGTTCTCCCTTGACTCCATACGATGCGTGTTAGCATCCCTGCAAAATATGAATTCATCGGGAACCCGCGCATCAGCCATTCCCTCGAGCTCTTCTTGGTTCCTGGGAAAATACTGGACACGGTCACTAAGTCTGTCGTGCCCACTAAATCTGCCCCCCAGCCGGTCATGAACTGACACCCTTCCTCTGATCGGCCCATTAAATCGCCGTTCATCATCATGATAATGCCGATCGATCCTATCGTACCGATCATAACCGTTGCACTCAGGGCAGTCTCTGACAGTAGGAAGCTTGATATTTTCCTCCCAACAATGGATGAAGAATGGACAATTCCAATGATCCCTGTGCCGATTCCACTCCTGTCGGCGTCTTTCTTCTTCCCGTCGATAATCTTCCTGCTGGCGCCGATACCGATCTTCCCGTTGTTGCCATTTTTCTCGAGGCCTTCTATGAGTTATGACGATACCAGATCGAGGAAGCCTTCCTAAGCTAGTTCCTTCCTGGACCAACCCCTTACTTCTTGCATCGGCAGTAGTAACTTGATGCTGAGGATCTACCGATGCACTCTTCTCAGCTGTCTCCGATGTTAAGACCTTAGCCTTCCCCTTAGCATCCAACATGTTTGTCGGGAAAGGATGTTGGTCTATCTTCATCGGCTTCTGGGCTTTGGAACTGTCAAACTTGATTCTCCCTGACTCTATAGCCGATTGCAGCTGCTGTCTGAATACTTTGCACTCGTTGGTGTCATGGGAAGTTGCATTATGCCACTTGCAATATCTCATCCTCTTCAACTCTTCTGCCGATGGGATCACATGGTTAGGTGACAATTTGATCTGACCTTCCTGAAGTAGAAAGTCAAATATCCTATCGGCCTTAGCGGTGTCAAAAGCAAACTTCTCTGGTTCCTTCTGCCCAAAAGGACAAGACATCGGCTTCTTGTTTTTTACCCACTCTGCCAAACCGATCACTGGTTCTTCATCAGAATCTGAGCTTGTTGCTTCATCAACAAATGACACTTTCTTATTCCATGCCCTCTTAGGCTCGAAAGGCTTGATGTCTTGATCAGAAATCCTCTGCACCAAATGACTTAAACTTTCGAACTCCTGAGAGGCATACTTGTCCCTGATATGTGGCAACAAACCCTCGAAAGCCAAATCGGCTAGCTGCCGATCATCCAGAACCAGGCTATAGCATTTATTCTTGACCTCTCGTATCCTCTGCACAAATCCCTCAACCGACTCATCATTACGTTGCCTCAACTTGACCAAGTCGGTGATCTTCTTCTCATGAACCCCTGAGAAGAAGTATTTGTGGAATTGCTTCTCTAGATCGGCCCAAGTAATTACTGAGTTGGGAGGTAATGATATGAACCAAGTAAAGGCCGATCCCGACAATGATGATGAAAATAGACGAACCCTCAATTCGTCCCTGTTACCAGCCTCTCCACATTGAATAATGAACCTGTTGACATGCTCCATGGTTGACGTGTCGTCCTGCCCGGAAAACTTTGTAAAATCCGGTACCTTGTACCGATGTGGAAGCGGGATCAAATCATACGCGGGAGGATACGGTGTCCGATAAGAGTAAGTGTTGACTTTGGGTTTTATCCCAAATTGTTCCCTCATTACTTCAGCAATCTTATCGGCCCAATATGCATCGGCATCTTGCCGATGAGGCGGCTGCGGATCTGGTACTTGGTGGCGAACCTCCACGTGTCTGTTGGGGACGTGATCTGCGCGGAACATTGTATTGATCACCTGTCCTCCAATCTGCGGACCACCAAACTGCTGTCCACCGATTGGCTGTCCTCCGAGTTGCTGTCCAAAATTCATTGGCTGGTTGGGAATCCCCTGACCTTGGAACCCGGGATAGACCTGCCCTTGCTGGAACCCCGTAGTCTGGTAACTCTGCTGGGGCGATTGTGGAAAGGCTTGCTGTCCAAGCCATCCATTATTAGCGTTCATCGGCATAGGTGCTGCCGATGATTGGTAATTGGGTACCGTCGTTGAATTGACATACCCCGACTGGGCCATAGGCCTCTGTTGCATCAGCATTGACTCTGCCGATGCGTTGGGCATCTGGAACATTGAATCTTGAGGATTTCCAGTGTGAGGCCTCGCAGTAGTAGTTGTGGTATACCGAGGACTCTGGTTCACCGGCGCATTGGGAGGTGCCGATGTCATAGGAGTTTTGCCTCTCATGTCAGTTATTTGTGATGTTCCCGGCGTCAACTCTGGAGGCATACCGTAACCCCACTAGTTGGGAGGAAGAGTCAACCCTGACATTGCCGATGCCAACATATCTGTTGTCAGTTTATGCTGCCCAACTGAAATTTGTTGGTTGGTTGCCATCGGCATAGATAGTGCACCAGTAGTCCCCGATGTACTTGGAGGGACGGCAGATTGTGCACTTGCATTCGTCAAGGCAGCCGATGGAGCCGTGACCTCTGGTGCGTTGGCTAATGATGGGAGGGGCCCACATAATCTGGTGGGATTTGTCCTTCCTTGAAAGTTCTTGCCACGGCATTGAAAACTGTATTAGACAGTACACCAGCTTGGTTAATCAACGCTCGATTGATGGCATTGTCAACCATATCTTGAAGCTTGCCAGGATTGGCGTCAAAGGTAACCTGTCGTGGTGCCGGCAGTGCATCTTTCTGGACCACTTCGCCGCTCCTGTTTATGCTGAAAGACCTCAGGCATTGCTGCTTGAACTCTTCCATGGCTTGGGCAATAGCTTGCTTCTGCTCATCCTTGAGGTTGGCCTCCGTCACGGGGATGACGTTCTCTTGATCGAGGTCAGAGATCGACATGTTGATCTTGATCTTGAATCTGGTCCCACCAGGCGTGCCAAAAGATGTGTTGATGCAAAACTGGTCTGCAAACACAAAGGGCTAATACCCGATTCAAACGTTAAGGCGTGCCAGCCGATTTGACCTTGCTATCGGCAAAGGTGATAACTCGAATACTTTAGTCCTGACAACAGCGATGCGCCCGGATGTCACGGCTAAGAGGTACTCACGCGGAACTTGAGAACACGCCGAGCTTAAGTCGACGAATTCCTAAGAACTCGTAACAAAAGGAAAAAGTATGACGAAGTCGTCGAAAAGTAAATGCTGGAATATGAGTAAAAACGTGTGTTTGATTTCTTTCTTGATTGATTATTACAAGGCCCTAGGGTCTATATTTATACCCTGCTCAAAGAGCTACAACCAGACACGATTAGAATTCGAATTCCAAATTACACGGAATCCGTATACAAAACGATGCAAATAATTAAGGAAATAACAAAACTATCCCTCGTGACAAACCGAAACTCCTCCACATAACGACCGGCAGCTTCCAGACTCCTCCTTTGCATCATCGGCAGATCCTTTGCCATAGTCATCGGCATACTTTCTTATCTAGCCATCGGCACCATATTACTGCCTGTGGACTTAGTCACATTCAACTTCTCCCTCATCGGCAACCATCCTCATCGGCAACCCGCTTTGTAAACATCGTACTGCCACCTTATCCTGCCATCCTAGACACGTGCCCAAAAACGGTGTCAACATGCGTCACCATCGAGTTCGTAGTTTGAGCACCGTCTACCGATAAACTACTACCGTGGGTATACCCCAAGGTAGACTGCTGACTAGCTTTCGTCGACAGTGGCGCGCCAGGTAGGGGGTGTGCGTGCAACTTCTTCGGCGAACAAGATGGTCACAATCCCAGCTTCCGTGGCCGTGCCTGAAGGCCTCACGTTCACCGTCGGCCAGATCACGTGGACGACGCGCGGCGGTGGTCTCACAACCACGGTTCCGGAAGAAACTCAGATCCAATCTGGGATCACGTCGGCTCCGACCACTCGGATAACGGCACCGAGCGCCCGATCCTCGCTCCCGCTATACAAGGGAAAGAAGATCGACTGCTCGGACCTTCTCCAAGCACTTGATCGCGCCGATTCCAAGCTACTCGAAGCTTCCCGACTAGTAGATGGAGTCTTGCGCCAGCCTGATCAAGCCGCCCCAACGGATTTTTTCAAATCCCACCGGTCAACTCGTGTCGCTACACATGAACGACTGGGAACGTCTCTGACGATAACCTCAACTCCCTCAGGGCGATCCGTCAAGCACAAGGCTAATTCGGAGGAAGATTATCCCTGCGGCCTGTACAACTCGGCCTCTCTCTACTCACGACACGTCCAATCCCTTTTCAACAAGGAGGGTTGGTTGCCAAAAAGGAACGGTCGACCTGCTCGCCACTACGTCAACATGGTGACAATCCGAGAACTACGGGATGGCCAGGCCTCCAGCACAAATTCGAGCACCGGTTCCGTCCCCACCGAAGTTATAAACTCCGAAGACGAGGACTACGACCTGGATTTGCCTTCACATCCTCCGGGTTTCTCCTGTTTCCCGGTGTTCCCCCACCCCCGGCGAGGAGACATTGTTTTTAACGTCAGCGCCGATGAGCCAGTCGTTGATGGAGAAACGGACGAGCAGAGGCAACTCTGCGAGCAGCGTAACGCCGATCGCGCCCGACGACGCGCAGATGAGGAACGACAAGTTCCGCCGCATAACCTCAGCGACGCTTTTGACATGGTCGGGGACCAGCCAGTCTACAAAACGCCAAGCGCCAACGTGGCTGTCGTCATGGCTAATCTAGATCGGCTCCCTGATACCCCCGAGTGCCAAGGGGTTCGAACCAGTGTCCGGGCGCACCTGATCGCCGCGATGGGACAGACAGCCACTCTTCTCAAGAGAGTCTAGCCCGTCTCTTATACGGAAGCCACCTCCGACCAGACTCATCGTAGCCGGACCTCGCCGCAGCCCAGCAGGCATCACCACAGCCGTTCCCCCGACAACCATCGAAAAGATTCACGGCGTGACGATGGTGGTCGGAATGCCGACGGTCACCGCGAGCAGAATCGCCGGCGCGGTCAAGAAGTAAACCAGCACAGGGATCTTCGATATAACATCCCTCCCAAAGATGCCAGGGACCGCATCAACAGGCGCGCCACGGAGAGAGCAGCCCACGAAAACTTGCGCCGTATCGAGTACGATGCAACGCACGGCCCCTCGGGCCTGAGACAGTTCTCCTCACACCTCCGCCAGGTCGTGTGGCCCCGCAATTTCAAGCTCGAGAAACTTAAAAAATACGACGGCAAGGAAAATCCAGAAAACTGGATTACTCTCTATGAAATCGCCGTCCGATCAGCAGCGGGAGATGAGCACGTCATGGCCAACTACTTTCCAGTAGTCCTCGACCAGGCTGGTCATCAGTGGCTTCTTGGCTTGCCCGAGGACTCCTTCGATTCTTGGGAAGAGCTACGCCAGGCTTTTATCGACAACTTCATCGCCACATGCGAGCAGCCTGGAAACAAGTATGACCTCGAAAGGATAAGGGAGAGGAAAAACGAACCTTTGCGCGATTACATCCGACGATTCTCGGATTTGCGCCTCAAGATCCCGAAGATTTCCCACGACGAGGCCATCTCTCCCTTCATCAAGGGCCTGCGTTTCCATGAAGCAGTGAGGAACAAGTTGTTGCGGAAAAGGCCAACAACGATGGCGGAGCTCCTCGCCACGGCTAAAAATTACGCCGATGCCGACGACGCAGAGAAACTAATCCGGGACGATGTGAGAGGTCCACACCAGCCTCCCCAGCGAGATGACGGTCGCGGTCGTTTCGACAACAGGAACCACCGCCGCCCCGACAACCGTGATCACAGAGAAGGTTGGGATCGGCGGCGCGACAATCGCGACGATTTCAGAGGAAAGCGCCCCCGCGATCACGACCACGAAGTGAATACGGTCAAGCGTCCCAACGGGCGGCGGGACTACCAAAAAGACTACAATAAAACGTTGAAGGGGCCGTGCCAACTGCATCCAAAGTCTAATCATACCATGGAAGAGTGCCGCGTCCTCAAAACCATCTATACACGGCGGGCCGCCCAAGACGACTCCGCCAAGAAAAATGGTAAGCGAGACGGGCACGACCACGAAGACGAGGACGAGGACCAAGATAGGGACCCTCGACACCAATACGTCAGCCCTACTGACGTGGTCCACTCCATCTTCGGGGGTAAGGTCTCCATCGAATCTAAGCGAGAAAGAAAGCTATTAAAGAGAGCCTGCCTCAACATACACAGCACGGACGGACTGATCGCAGACCCGAAATTTCCCCCATGGTCGCACAGGGAGATCTCCTTCAGCAGGAAGGATCAGTGGGCCGCTATCCCAGAGCCAAGTCGTTTCCCTCTAATCTTGGACCCTTGCATCAACAGCATCAGATTCGAGCGCGTGCTCGTGAACGGAGGAAGCTCCGACATCCTCTTCCGCAACAGCCTGCCCGCTCTCAAGATATCTCCTGCACAACTAAAACCCTACGATGCTCAATTCTGGGGAGTTTTGCCAGGTCAGAGTTCAGTGCCCCACGGACAGATAACATTGCCTGTCCAATTCGGCACACCCGACCACTTTCGGACAGAGTTCGTCAACTTTGTGGTCGCGGACTTCGACGGGACCTACCACGCTATACTGGGCCGACCATCGCCGACAAAGTTCATGGCAGTCCCGCACTACTCATACCTGGTCCTTAAAATGCCTACGGAGAAGGGTGTCCTAACCGTCAGAGGCAATGTCTACACCGCATATACTTGCGAAGAGGAAAGCTTCAAGATCACCGAGGCAATCGACCTCTCAATTTGCATGGCAGAAACAGCAACCCATGCCGCGCAGCTGCCTCCCGACCAGCTCCAATTACCCGAGCAGGAAACTGCCAGGAAGAATTCAAAATCCAAGGAATATAAAGAAGTACAACTGGTCGACGGCAGCCCCGAGAAGACGGCCCTCATCGGGGTCAATCTGGACCCCACATAGGAAGACGCGCTCGTCAGGTTTCTAAGGGACAACGTAAGCGTTTTCGCATGGAAACCCGCAGATATGCCCGGCGTCCCACGAAACCTGATCGAGCACTCCTTAAATGTCTCGAAGACCGCAAGACCCATCAAGCAAAAGCTGCGACGGTTCGCTCATGACAAAAAGGAGGCTATTAGGACATAAATAACACGGCTTCTAGCAGCCGGATTCATAAAAGAAGTGTATCATCCCGATTGGCTCGCCAATCCGGTTCTTGTACGCAAAAAGAATAATGAATGGAGAATGTGCGTTGATTACACTGATCTCAATAAACACTATCCTAAAGATCCTTTTGGTCTCCCTCGCATCGACGAGGTGGTCGACTCAACGGCCGGATGCGAACTCCTCTCTTTTCTAGACTGCTACTCTGGTTATCACCAGATCTCGCTAAAGGAAGACGATCAGATCAAAACATCTTTCATTACTCCTTTCGGTGCATATTGCTACACGACTATGTCATTCGGACTCAAAAATGCCGGAGCCACTTATCAACGGGCCATACAGCAATGCCTCCACGACGAGATTCGTGACGACCTCGTTGAGGCCTATGTAGATGACGTCGTCGTCAAAACAAGGGACGCAAGCACCCTAATCGACAACTTAGACCGAACTTTTAAGGCGCTTAATAGGTACAAGTGGAAGCTTAATCCCAAAAAGTGCATCTTCGGTGTCCCTTCTGGTCTACTGCTCGGCAACGTTGTTAGTCGCGACGGCATACGGCCAAATCCTTCAAAAGTAAAAGCAGTACTCGACATGCGACCACCTAAAAACGTCAAGGATATTCAGAAGCTCACCAGATGTATGGCCGCTCTCAGCCGCTTCATCTCAAGACTAGGAGAAAAAGGCCTCCCTTTCATCAAACTCTTGAAGGCGTCGAAAAAATATTCTTGGACAGAGGAAGCCGGCTTAAGACTTTCCTCACTTCACCGCCTGTTCTTACAGCGCCCCAGCCCAATAAAGACCTACTCCTTTACATTGCTGCAACCGACAGGGTTGTTTCCACGGCAATAGTGGTCGAACAAGATGAGCCAGGTCATGTCTACAAGATCCAGAGACCCGTTTACTTCATAAGCGAAGTCCTAAACGAGTCCAAGGCCAGGTATCCACAAATACAGAAGCTCATATACGCCATTCTAATAACGTCAAGAAAACTGAAGCACTACTTCGACGGCCATCGAGTCTTGGTAACCACCAGTTTCCCTCTTGGGGACATTCTGCGCAATAAAGACGCCAATGGCAGAATCGTAAAATGGGCGATGGAATTATGCCCATTTTCCCTGGAGTTCCAGAGCCGCACCACAGTCAAGTCTCAGGCCCTGGTCGATTTCATTGCCGAATGGACGGATCTCAACGAGCCTCTCGTTCCCGACGTCTCCGACCACTGGTCAATGTTCTTTGACGGATCCTTGACCATCAACGGCGCCGGCACTGGGGTACTTTTCGTATCGCCTAACAAGGACAAACTTCGTTACGTCCTTAGGATCCTTTTTCCGGCATCAAACAATGTCGCCGAATACGAAGCATGCCTGCACGGCATAAGGCTAGCCGTTGAGGTGGGAGTCAAACGCCTCATGGCGACTCTGCTTTAGTTATCAACCAGCTCAACAAGGAGTGGGACGCAACCCACGAGAAGACGGATCTCTACTGTAAAGAAATTCGCAAATGGGAAACCAACTTCTACGGCATAGAGTACATCCACGTGGTCCGGGATAAGAACTAGGCAGCAGATGTGTTGTCAAAGTTAGGGTCATCTCGGACCCAGACCCCGCGGGGTATTTTCGTCCAGGACATCCATGAGCCAAGTGTGGGCACAGGCCTGGTCGAAAAGAAACTTACTGAGGCAATGCTCATAGACGATGCCACTCCGACAACCAGTGGCCGTGATTGGCGCACCCCATTTATAAGATATATATCGGATGGGTCAGGCTTTCAGGACAAAACAGAGAATGAGCGCCTCATTCGACGATCAAAGAATTACATACTGGTGGACGGCAAACTTATGCGAAAAAATGCAAGTTCTGAAGTACGGCTCAAATGCATATCCCAAGACGATGGCATCAAGCTCCTAGAGGACATACACGCCGGATCCTGCGGCAATCATGCTGAATCCAGAACGCTGGTCGGGAAAGCCTTCCGAGCAGGTTTTTATTGGCCAACCGCGGTCAACGACGCAGAAAAACTGGTCCGACACTGCGAGGGATGTCAGTTCTTTGCTAAAAGGACCCACGTACCTGCTCACAAGATTCAAACCATCCCATCATCCTGGCCTTTCGCCTGCTGGGGGCTCGACATGATCGGGCCATTTAAACTGGCCCCTAGCAACTTCAAGTTCATTTTCGTGTTAATCGACAAGTTCTCAAAGTGGATCGAATACATGCCACTGGTCAAAGCAACCTCTGAGAAGGCTGTGGAGTTCCTTAATCAAATCATACACAGATTCGGGATCCCAAACAGTATAATCACCAACCTGGGTACTCAGTTCACTGGCACCACATTTTGGGACTTCTGCGATGACAGAGGCATAGTCATAAAATACGTGTCAGTAGCGCACCCACGGGCAAATGGCCAGGTCGAGCGTGCGAATGGAATGATCATTGATGCCCTCAAGAAAAGGCTGTACACCGAGAACGACAGAGCACCCGGTCGATGGATGAAAGAGTTACCGGCTGTGGTCTGGGGCCTCCGAACTCAGACTAGTCGGAACACGGGAGTGTCACCCTACTTCATGGTTTACGGCACCGAGGTAGTCCTGCCGTCTGACATAACTTTCGGTTCTCCTAGGATTGAAAACTTCGACCAGTCAACAGCCGACAATGCCAGAGAGCTCGAAATCAACTGCATGGAGGAAAAGCGTCTAAATTCTTGTCTCCGAACAGCAAAGTATCTTGCGGCAGTCAGGCGGTACCATAACAGGAACGTCAAGGACCGTTCTTTCGTGGTCGGCGATCTGGTACTCAGGTGGAAAACAAGCCAGGAAGGAATGCACAAGCTATCCACTCCCTGGGAGGGACCCTTTGTGGTCCCCGAAGTCACACGACCCACATCCTACAGATTGGCATATCCAGACGGAACACGCGTGCCTAACTCTTGGCACATAGACAAACTGCGCCGATTTTACCCATAAGTTCCAGAAACTTTTGCTTGTAAGTCTCTTATAGTTGGCAATAATAAAAGTCTTTCTTTTTTGGCTATACTTTGTTTACACGCAGAGCTTTCGGCGAAGAATAACATTGTCCTCTGCGATGGAAAATCTTAACGACCATGAATCAAACAGTGACACGTCACTCAGATAACTTCACAGCGCTCAAAATAGTAGTCATGACAAAAGCAAACTTTATTACAAACTTTACATACGAAGTTTACAATAAACACCCTGATGGGCGGACACTAGTCTACTCCTACAGACTATCCTACTGGCCTACTGCTCGGGCTGATCACCCGCCTGGCCTTGCTGCCCAGACGAAGGAGTCGGGGCCACCGGCGCCTGGCTGGTCGAGACCGCAGGCGTCGACCGCCCATCTCCCGCAATAGACGCGCCCGACAGCTCCCTGGCCGACCTGTCTGAACCCGGCTGGTCGGGGGGAGTGGCTGTTCCGCATAGATTGATGTCGCCGATCACCGTCGACGACAAGTCTAGCAGACCACCCCGAAGCTCGTCCGCCTCCTGCGGGCCGACCTTCTTGGGATACCCCTTCTCTAGCCTGGTCAAGTCAACCAGGGGGTAGTGGGAGAGCACCATGCTAAGGACATGCGCGCCAGCAAACTCTCCGGCATCCTTCACGAATTGCTGGAGCCAGTCCCACGCTCGTTGCGCCTTTTCAACTGGCATTAATCTCGGCGCGCGGGGCTGGCTCTCTGGTAGCTCAGGGCTGATCAAGTCCAGGACCGGGGATACTCCTCTCCATATCTTACAACAATTGACCTTCCAGGAGTCCCGATCCTTGACCAGCTCGTCCAGGTGCTTCTTGGCGTTCACCTTGAGCACTGCAAATCAAGCAAGATATTATTTTCAACATATCAAAAAGAGCGATCAGTGGCAGATAACGGGGCGGCGCGTATTACCAGACAACTCCCGGTCCCTTCGACCCAATTCCTCTCCTGCTCGGCGCCCGGCCTCCAGCGCACTGGCAAGCTCTTGGCTGAGCTGCTCTTTCTCCTGTCGAAGGCGTGCGACCTCCTCCTCCAAACCTACATGAATAGTCCTCTGGTCAGCGGAATTAACCAACGCAGTTACAAGCAGCTGCCTCGGAGTGCGAGACTAACCTTCTCGCTGCCGAAACTGATCGGCGAAGCGTCGGGCAAGATCGAGATGGTGCTCTTCCTGAGCACTCATCTCGGATACTTTTTCTCCAACTTCTGACCGAAGCCGGTCCACCTCCGCGGCCATGGCCTCGTTCTCGGCCACGATGCCTTCTATTTGGTCGAAGCACCGTTTCCGGTACTTCGCCATTTTCATTGCGCCCTACAAAACGAATATATGTCGACCAAGCAAGACAACGCACAAAATGTACAGCAGTGCAAAGAATCACTTACCTTGACTTCGTCCACGAGACGTTTGGCCGCGCGCTCCGCTCTGGCGGCCTCTTCTGTCTCGGCGAGTTCCTCATGCCCGATAAAGTGGTCCCCACGTTGGCGCCACACATACACGTGTTGGCGGCCATCACGGGGACGACCTTCAATCTCCTCCACCTCGTCGTCGGAGGCCGCCTGGGTTTCTTCGCCCGCTGCATCGCCTCCGGTGGTGGTCGGAGGCATTACAGGCCCCTGGACCAGGCCCGGGGAGCCTGCAGTCGAAGTGGCTCCTGGCCGGGGTGGCGTTGGGATCTCCCTCCCTTCGACGGAGGGAGGGGTCGGGGCTCTGCCCTCCCTTTCTGTGGCGTTACTCAGGGGAGGCATCCCCGTAGCCTCCTCGACCCTTGTTGGGCCGCTCGCTGTAGTCTGTGTCGTGGCCGGGAGCTCCTCGGCGCTCTCAGGCACGGCCGCAGCCGCAGGCTGCTCCTCGGTCTGCGGCGCCGCGTCCTCAGCAGCGCAAGCAGGCTCGACCACCCCATGGCCGGCGGGGTGGTCGGGTTGACATCCGACGCCGCGCTAAAAGAACAAAGTACTATCTTAAAAAAAATGGCCAAATTACGTAAGTCAAACACTTACAGGTCTGATCGACGGTGGGCCGCAGTGAACCTCCTCCTAGCCCTGCCGGCCAGCACCTGTGCCCCCGTCTCCGCGACGCGAGGCGCAGGAGGGTCGCTGGCCACCCGATCAGCAGTGGTCGGCACGTTGTCCGGAGGGCTATGAGGCCTTCGGACCAGCGACGGTGCGGCCTCCTCCTCCTCCTCGTCGTCGTCGGTAATCCGAACGAACCGACGACGCTTTGGCGCTTGGCTGCTCTCCGCCGGCAGCGTCGGCGCCGGCGAAGGATCCGCCGCCATTGGCCTTTTCCCCGCCACTCTCTCCTCGGTGGTCGGGACGGGGCGGGCCTGCTCCTCCTCACTGCTGGTGTACCGAGTACACCGAGCAGCGTCCTCCTCCGGCGGATCTTCCCCCGCAGGATTCTCCATCCCGGGTGCCAGCGACACATACACTGTACACTGGTCAACATCTCCGATCTGCAAAAGTAACAAAGACAAGTTGGCAACTGACAATAGCAAATACTAAGGAGAAATAAACAGTAAAATACCTTAGGTGCTGGTCGCCCCAACTTGAAGGCTTGCACCCGATCACTACCACGGACGAAGCCTCCGTCCGCGAAGTTGAACAGCTCGTTCAACAGCTGCTGTACCTCCGCCTTCTCTAAGACCACAGGTCGCATCCTGGTCGGGTCAACACTTCCGGCATACTCGTACGCCGAGTGCACCCTCTTCTGGCAGGGCATCACCCAACGGCACACAAAGTTGCCGACCACGCCTAGCCCGTCCAAGCGCGACCAGTTGATCAGCTTCATAAGGTCTGCCACTTGACCGTCGAAATCTGGGCGATCGGTCCAGCTCACCCGCTTCTCGGGGATGTACCCCACGTCGCAGAACGTGGAGCTGCCCGGTTCTTCCCTGATGTAGAACCACTTCCTGTACCATTCAGTCAGGGAAGTGTTCCAGGGGCAGTGCAGATAGCGGTTCTTCATCCCGTCGCGAAGGTTGAGGTATACTCCACCTGCAACCTTGGAGCCTCCAACTGCTCCCTTCTTTCTCAAACAAAAAAGATAGCGAAAGAGATCGAAGTGCGGTTCTATGCCTACATAGGCCTCGCACAAATGGATAAAAGTAGAAATAAGAAGGATTGAGTTCGGGTGCAGATTGCAAATCCCGATCTCATAATACAAAAGAAGACCCTGAAGAAAAGGGTGAACAGGCACCCCAAAACCCCTCTTAACGAAATCCTCGAACACAACGATCTCACCAGCGCGGGGGTCGGGGTAGCTCTCCCCCTCCGGTGCCCTCCAGCCGCTGAGCTTCGGGCTGTGCAGTAGCCCCATGTCGACGAGGTCACCGAGGGACTTTGCAGTGCTGTGGGATTTCTTCCATTCCTTGGCCATCAGCTCGGCCCTCTTCTTCGAGTCGCTCTTCGCCATTGGAGGTGCGGAAGTGGATTCGAGTTTGGAAGGTGCAGGTGATTGAAGGAGGCAAGAGCGGAAGGCTTGAAGGCAATGGTAGGGTAAGCAGTACAGGGGGAACTGTCGAGCTCTTATAACCCACAACTTCACCCCTCCCACTTCCCGCATTCTCGGGAAGTGGGCGGGCCATACGGCGGATGCGACGTTTCGGTTTTCAATGATTATCGACAATTAATGCGGCGGAGGTTTCGTACAAATTGATGGTTTCCTTTTCTCAAACCGCGCAAAGGGCGGCCGTATGGTTGCCAGGCGTAACTTTTCATGCATCCATCTCACATCCCGTCAGGAGGTCTCGTCACGTCAACTTTTTTGTGGAAAATTTTTTTCCAAAACAAGCAGACAAAAATGGTAGAAAGTCAACAATTCGGGGACTACATCGACCACCGAGCACTTGACGCTCAGGGACTGGTCGCCTAGTCTGACAACTCGGAACTTCAACGACTGCACCGACCACCGAGCACTTAATGCTCGGGGACTGGTCGCCCAGTCTATTAACTCGGAACTTCAAAGACTGCACCGACCACCGAGCACTCGATGGTCGGGGACTGGTCGTCCAGTGTAGCAACTCAGAACTTAAAGGAGTGCACCGACCAACGAGCACTTGGTGCTCGGGGACTGGTTGTCAGATTTGTTGAGACTGCTCCGACCACCGAGCGCTTGATGCTCGGGGACTGGTCGCTTAGTTTATTGATTTGGAAATCAGCAAGCCGAACTGTTTGCCGACCATTGTACACCCGGGGACTGGTTGACCAACTCGGCGAATTGCAAACTCTATGGTAAATGAGCATGAGATGCTTGGGGACTGGATAATTTCGGTTTTTTAGACCTTGCTACAAGGTTCATACTTCGCCTTCCAGCAAGCTCGGGGACTACATCGGTACGATGCATCTAACGATGCATCGCACATTCAAAGCAGCTTTGGAGATTCTTTTTTGGACCCTGGCACCACGTGACTACGTCACCTGCTACCAGGCTCGGGAACTAAGTGGGCACACTTCACCTTACGGTGAACTTGCTTGTCTTTTTGATGGGCTGTGCTTTTCAGGAAAGTAAAGTGGGCCACACTTCACCAAAAAAGAAATATTTTTTCTCAAGAGCACCATGCATTCTTCGAACAATTGGCTCCCTCGACGATGAAGTTAATTGAATGCCTTTAGATTTGTTCATACTGTTGTCACAATTATTTGGGGCAATTTTCATAATGATTGAAGATATTAAGTTTCATTGGTCGAAGAAGCTCAAGACGGCGTGTTACTTCACAATACATGGTGCTCGGGGACTAGCTGTGGGGGTATAAACTCCTATACCCTTACGGCTAGACTTGGGCCAGGAGGCTTGGCCCATTACGAGACAAGTTCGAAGCTTGATCCGACAGCTCGAAGTTTCACGCAAGGGAACAAGACGTGAAGATCAAGCAAGATTCTAGTCGGTTAGAATAGGAATTGATACCGAACTATCTATGGCAATTGTAACCGACTAGGATTAGTTGTCAGATCTGTAACCCTGCCCTCCAGACTATATAAGGAGAGGCAAGGGACCCCCCTAGGACACATTATTCTCTCAACACAAATCAATACAACCAGACGTAGGACGTAGGTATTACGCCAACTCGGCGGCCGAACCTGGATAAAAAGCTTGTCCGTGTCTTGCGTCACCATCGAGTTCGTAGTTTGCGCACCGTCTACCGATCAACTACTACCGTAGGTATACCCCAAGGTAGACTGCCGACTAGCTTTCGTCGACATCCGGCGACCTCCATGGCCACCGGCCATGGAGCATGCCACTCGGGTCACTCCCCGGCCACGCCGAGGCCGGGAACGAGTTCGCCTCGTCCTCCTCTTCCTCGAGGTGCTCGCGGATCGGAAAATCGTGGCCCGAAGCCCCCACCCGCCAACTCCGGTGACCTTGCCGCTGGAAACCATGGCCGCCACCGCCTCCATCCTCCCCTCTAGCCGGCGCACCACTCCTTCTCCCCTCTCTTATTTCCTTCTCTTAATCCTGGTCGTCCAGGGTCGATCCAATGGCCCTGGATGCTCTGTACCCCTTCGTGGGTGAAATTGCTAGAGTCCCTGGCAATTCTACGATTAAAACCCGCAGTCCAAAAGCGTCATCTCAAAATACCTTTTCGGATTTTGAAAGAGTAAAATCGTTTACTCATATTCAAAATACCTTTTCAGATATTACAGTTTTGCCACTGAGTTTGTTTTAGCCATAAAAACTTCGTTTTAACTCCGATTTAACCCGCTCAAATTGTGTTAGATTAGTTTTCGCGAGATCTACATGTTAGTAATCTTGGTTCATTAGTTTGAAACATTTTAATTTTGTGACCCTATTTAATTAATTACTTTTCTATAGGAAAATCTTAGAAAAATTCATATCTTCTCCGTTTTAGCTCCGATTCGATCCGTTCAAGTTGCGTTAGTTTCATAATTTCATAAGCTTCACGTTGGTACCATTGTTGTCTAGGTTCACCACTGTTAGGTTTCCTAGATAATTACAAGTCCGTAGATAGCCTTTGTAGTCCCGTTTAATGCGTAGATTTCGCGTCGTAACTCCTTTTTGCGTGAATTTTTTGTTGACGTGATCGTAGCAGCGTATAGATGATTTTGGAAAACTTTTATTTAAATTTATTTACTACTGGTGTACTGTTCTAATTGTAATCTTGTTTGCTTCGTGTATGTCTGTCTCTGATTGTTTGTGTGTTGATGATCGAGATTAGACAGTGGGCATTACTTCGATGATCAAGATCAGACATACACGAAGCAAACAAGATTGTAGAGTGGAGTTAATACCCGAAGTTGGAGTTATCTTGCTATCTCCCCCACACCTTAGGATAAGTATTGGGCTTATGATCAACCATTCAGTTTGGATCGTGTAGAGTGGAGTTAATACCCAAAGTTGGAGTTATCTTCCATTGTTTGCTGCTTAAGGTTGTTTCTGATTTGTTATGTACGTTATATAATTTATGCATTGTCTTTTGATATTACCCCTGATTTGTAGCTATATGTGAGATTTGGCTTTTAAAACTCACATATGGTCTATATCTGGTTTTGTCCTTAAAATCGGGTATTACAAAGTGGTATCAAAGCAATGCTGACTGTAGAACGCAAGCCTAGTTAGAACTGGACGTTTAAGGATGCTTCTATCTCTGCTTACTTCTTGCTTTCACCTTAACCTTGATAATTGCTAAAAATTATGCTTACCTCTGCCCTATTCTATTATAAAACTTTGTCTGTATTCGAAATCCAACCTCCTTGTCTATTTAGATGGCTCATAATGAGGAGACCTTTGGCATAAAGGAATAAAAGGATTCAGAGAGGCCACTCGTAAAAGCATTCGACAAGGAGAAGCTTCTAGCCATGCAAAAGCAAGTAGTGGAAGGAATGACTCAGAATGGGAACTCTCAATAGTGCATCTCAGGACCAGTGAAGAGACAAGTAGCTGAAGCTTGGAAAAATATGAGAGCCCATATTGGTGTTGGTAGTATTACATCAAGATATCAGGATCAATGCCACTGTTGTAGGCATTATGGTCTCCCTTGTCTTCGGAATAGGTCATCTAAAAAGGAAGTTGAGATAAAACCAAATTGTGTGACTAATGAGGATAAGAAGAGGAAGGCAAAATCACTAGAGCCAGCATTGGGAAGTGAACAACATTCAAATCTGTTGACGGTCCTTAAGTATCAAATTTAACTATCAAATAAATAAAGAAAAGGATCCAAATGAAATCAACATCGAGACTTAGGGTTTTATCTGACAGAATTCCACGAGTTTTGGTGTTTGTCTATTTCTGCAGGGGGTTATCAGGAAATAAGGAAGAAAGGTCCACACGTCGGGATTACATAGAGATATCAACGTGCCGCGCAATTATCTTACATCTAGAAGACTCCAGAAGCCACGGGAAGGAAGCGGAGACTGAACGGAGTCAGGGACAGGGCGCCCGCCCAAGTCCTTAGGGCGCCCGCCCACCTTTTTCGGCCAATCACGCTCAATCTCGCGGATTATGCTCCACCGACCTAAAGGATCAAGAATAACCGTTCAATCAATGTCGGTTTGATCCGACGGCCCAGGTTCACTTGAGGGGACTATAAAACCAGACCCCCTGGCCCCTCGAGGAGGCACCCCCTTGATCATTATTCATTATTCATAGACAGAGCAAAAGCTAGGGTTTAGAGATGAGAGCTCTCCTCTCTTCTCTAAACTAGAGTAGATCTAGATAGTAGCGAGATGGAGAGCGAAGGAGGATTAGAGGAGAGGCCGGCCTGTCGGTTCTTCCTCCGGTTGTACTTCGCCATGATCAAGCTCTAATCAAGCTTGCTCATGGGATGACTTTGGTAATCTACTTCTAATTCATTATGCAATTACTAATCATGTATGTTCTGGTTCACAACTCTTTTGAGTACTTCTAATCTATAGGACCCTATAGGTTAGAGTTGTAGTATAGGTGTAAGCGTGGTGCTTAGACCTAGATTACTTGTGGATATCCCCTGACTAGCTGGATCGTGTGGTAGGCCGCGTAGGTGACAGTTACGTTGGTCCCCTGTAGTCCACCTCTCGTTAGCAGGACGGGTAGGGTTTATCGGCCTATGGATAAGCATCCTTTGTGGTGTAATCTTATCACGTGGTTCGTCCCAGACATAGACATACCCCTTTGAAGTAGAGAAACCATAGTTATCCTCTCTATTCTGCTACCATCGCCCATATACTAGAATTGCTCTACTCTCTATTCCCATATTATCACTCACTGTTATCTTACCTTTAATATTGTTCTTATTCGATTCTACCATCTTTCCTATTCACACCTATTTACTTATCTTGGTTAAGTTAGAGCGTAGATCAGTTCTCCCGTTTCCCTGTGGATACGATAAAACCTTTAACCGGGTAAAAGCTTCAACGGTATCCGTGCGCTTGCGGATTATCTGTGTGCGTATAAATACCATAGTACACTCTAGTGCCACGCTGGGGATGACAACCTAGTATTCAAGTGGTGTTAGCAAGTGTCAACAAGCATTTTTGGCGCCGTTGCCGGGGAAACAGTTGCTGAGTTGACTACGAACTAGTTTAATCATTTTATAAAAAATAAATAAATAAATAAAATATTTTCCTTTTATCCTTTGCCTCATCTCTGCTATTCTTTCTTCTTATCTAATCCTTGACCTCTGGTCTATTATGAATTCAAACATGTCTATCTATGAATTTCATAGACCTATGGGCACACATCTCGAACCACCAAAATCTTCAAAGCCTATCATAGCATCTAGTTTTGAGATAGACCCCGAATACATAGAATTTATTCAAAAACAACCTTTCTCAGGAAAAGGTGAGGAAAACCCATACACACACCTAAGAGAGTTTTATCGAGTCTGTGACCTCCTTCGCATAGAAGGCATGTCCGATGAGACCCTTAAATGGAAGCTCTTTCCGTTCTCTTTAACGGGAAAAGCTAGACATTGGTATAAACTCAAAGTAGGGAGTGTTCATGGAGATTGGAAGGAGTTATATAGTAGTTTTCTTTCTAAATATTTTCCAATCTCCAAAGTGGTGGAACTTCGGCGTGAGATTCTTTCTTTTAGACAACTGGAAGAAGAATCTCTTGGCAAATCATGGGACCGCTTTATTAACCTTACTCTCACTGGCCCAAAGCTTTCTATTCCAGAAGAAGTTCTTCTAATCCACTTTTTTGAGGGCCTTAGTAGGAAAAATAAGCAAACCCTTCATGCGGCCTCTAGAGGATCTTTCCACCACCTATCCGCTAGTGAAGCTTGGAATTTGATTGATTTAATGAGCGGAAAGTCTCCTAGCTTTTATATCCCTGAGAAAGAGAAAGAACCAGTTCCTAGACAAGAAGAAGAAGTTTCGATAGCCAGATCACAACCACTTCAATCCCAAACTTTAGCTATCGATCCTAAACCATCAATACCCCAAAATTCTCCAAGGAAGGAAGGAATTCCGACCTTAAATCTTTTAGATGCTGATGGTTTAGACTTCTGGTTCTATAAGAGACCTTCAAGCAGGGATAATTCAAATCATTGCAATAATGTTTCTCTTAGAGAATGTCCTGGTTCCTATCATGAAGAAGTCGAGGATGACATATCAAGTGAAGGAGAGCTAAGCCATATAGACAATTCTATCTACTCCCCTTCCATGTTCACAAGTTCTAAATCCATCCTTGACCTTAGAGGTCCCTCTTATCCCTCTTCTTTTCAGTCTCATGATGATCCTAGCAATTCACCAAGACGACCAAACCATAGGAGTCATGAAGACCATAAGGATGGCATGTCAAGTAATGCCATAGAAGGAGAGCTAAGCCATATAGAAAATTCTAACACCTCCCCTATTTTGATCACAAGTTCTAAATGGCTAGAATGTGTAGAATGGATGGATAAGGAAGAAGCCTTAATAGGTTCTGACTTTGGCTCAATTTCAAATGGTGAGTTCTTGACTCCCTTTGAAGATGAGATTCATCCAACTACAGAAGAGGACATAGGTGAGACCAATCCAGGAGAAACTCCGAACATTCAGATTCGAGATGAAGATAACATTAATGAGCATGGAATTTATTTCATAGCCACTTCGTTTACTCCATGCTCATATGCAACATCTTCCCAATCTATTGGTCTCTCCGACATCACCACACTTGAGATCTCCAACCCCCTCTTCCTTTCTATTTATAAAAACTTTAAAAGGGTGGTTGTCGATGCATATGTCTATAATAAATATTGCAGATCTCGTTGAGTTGATCTTGATTTAGGTCAGCGTTGGAAGGGAAACCACTTCGCCGACATAAATTGATGGTTTCCCAAGGACAAGCTTGGTGTCCTAAAATAAGCACTGATCAGATCGTAACATGAGCCTTTAATTATTTGCAACATTACCTTGTATTGAGCATATAAGGATAATTGTAAAAAAAATATTCCTTCGGGTATTCTTGTCACTAACCTTTCTAAGATTGGAGCAAGAAGATCGGATGAATGACAAGCACAAGGTATGTCCAACCAATCATCATACAACATTGAATTAAATTCATCCAAACTTGAATTTTGCAAAATTCAAGCTTGGGGGAGTACTTTACAAACATCCTTTGCCATGTTGCTATGCTGGTTGTCCCTACCTTTGAGACATGCTCAATTTGTTAAATACTAATCACACTACTTCATCTCCACTTGAGTAGATCTCTATAAACGCTGTCATGCTACCTTTGTCTATTTACTAGCAAGTGTTGGTTTGGAAGTACTCGCCATACTTCCATTGGCATTTAAATTAAGCATGGTGCTTAGGTTAAATAGCCTTCCTTAATCTGATTAGACATGGAGTCTAGTTTGGTTATTGAACTAAAAAAACTGCTTGAGTAGATATTGGTATATTTTGTCGGACTAACCGCTGCAGAAAAACTTTCAATATCGATTTGGGAAGTCCTGAGATAAACTCACATTAGAGACGAAGAGAGTGACACATGAAGTTTAACAATTTGCACAAGAAGGACATAGCTCATTCATCATAGAGAGATGATCCATGGAGGGTGCCACAAACACGACGCACAACCGCTAAGAAAGGAAAGCTTCCACAAGATGATACTGTACCATCACTCTTCGAGCAAGGTAACATCTTAAGGTACTTGACTATCTCTTTTATAAGCTTCTCCTTGGTTCTGGCGTTCATATAAATAAAAGAGACAAACGTGTATGATTTACAACTCTAGATTAACCAACCCAACTGATCCAACATGTTTAGTCCTTTAATCCTTGTTCTTAGTACTACCTCCATGATCCCACACTCCTAATCATATGAGCTAAAATGTTACACATTCAATCATTGAGAGATATAAAGAAAAAGACATATACATAGATAGACTATCTTTCCATAAGGTTGAGCAATCTGATCTGACAAATGTTATAAGTGCTACACTCATGAACTTATCATCCATCAACTTGTCTTGCTCACTATGCTTAAGGTTAGAGAAGAACAAATACACTTTTGGTTCTGTTGGTGTTTTCCACCAACAGGGCCCATGCACTTGATCTCTGCCTTGTCTCTATGAGCAGGTACGCTACGAGCACAAACACACTGAGCAAGATACTGCTAACATCGCACTTCGAACTGCTGGGCAAACGAAGAACATGGGTGACACCGTATTAAAAGGTGTAGACGTCAAGGTCCGCACCTGAATCAAATGACGCACCTGAAGAATGAACACGATGAGAAGTCTTGACAAGAAGACTTAAAACATTGAACCCTCGCCGAAAGGTAAGATTGGTAGTTATCCATATTTATCCTTTCTGCATTCCCTTTTCCATTTAATTATTTACTTTCCTTAAATAGATTATTAGTTAATCATGCTATCTTGAAAAGAAAATAAAATTGTTAAAAAATACTAAGCCCCATGTGAGTATACGAGTGGCATAAAACCCATAAGTACCTTCACTGTGGTGGCATAAAAATAAAATAAATATTTCTTTTCTACTTTATAAAATAAAAATATAAAAACATGGAGTAATATTTATTGAGGAAGCTCAACGTGATGAAGGCTAGATATTTATGCTAACACATAATTAGTTCCACAAGATTTGTTGTCTATTTGAGCTCCACAGAATTTAAGAATCAAGAAGACTAGCAGACGGAGGACATTCTAATCGCTGTCAGAATGCTGCTGACTTTCAAATACACCTCTGCCACCTGCTAGCTACATCAAGAGAAATTACGTCAAAATTCAGCTTGGGGAGAGCACCCCCATTTATCTCGCTAAGTATTTCTACCTATCTTTATACTTATATTATATTAGAGTATTAAAATACATAAACTATGAAAAACCAAATAAAGATTTTGTGCTTATATATGTATATATCTTTTGCTTAGTGTGTTTAATAAATAAATAAAGTGGCTATGCTAATCTGAATCTTAATAATAAAACTCTAGCATGGATATGATGAATAGTTGCTCTGCCTAATTTGCAAATTTGAAGTTCTCTCTTAAGTTTAGACATAACTGTTATAATTTAAAGCTTGCTCTAGATCTAAACTTGTGGGATGAAAACTTGATTTGAAATCTAAGTTGTTAACGGATATGATATGGGAAGGTTGAGCTGCTGTTTATCTATTCCTAGAGATGCTAGAATTCTAGAGAATTTTATCTTTGAAAAATCTTTAAAATGTTGCATGATGAGTTCTTGTATGATGAAAGTTTAAATTCCTACCACAGCCATATATACATGCTTGCTAGACTTTGAGCCACACATTTATTATTTACTGCTTATGAGCATTGAGTGTGGTCAAGCTGTGTAGACCCTTAGGAGCTTGTCATGTGGTTAAATCAAGATTCACTTGCACGTTCACTCATATATATGCTACTTCTACTCCGGAAGTACCATCCACATATATCCATCCATTTCCATCTCTAGAATCACCTAAAAATATTCTACTCCTAATTCGGGAGAGAATAGCCAAAAACATCTGTGTTTTTCCCTTGTGAAATAAATGCTCAAGTTATCTTGCTACTACCACTTGCTATATTATCTTAAGAGATGAGTGCTCTGAAAAAAAAGAAGAAAAGAAAAAGAAAAAAGAAAAAAAATAAATGAGGAAATAAAAAGGGGCAAGTGCCCGGAACCTCGAAAGAAAAGAAAAAGAGTGAGACGAGAGGTAAAAATGGACAAGTGTCCGACAGTAGAATTAGGGGTACAGGATACCCATCTGAGAGAAAAGAAAAAGAAGAGCATCTCATTCTCCTAATAAAGTTTCAAAAAGCAAGGAAGGTATGTATCCCCTCAAAAGAGCAAAAGTAGAATTAGACTTTCACCATTGTTATCACCATCATCACCATACACTATTCATTCACCACACATGCACATCTTGATTTGGCTTATTGATTTGTTTCTTAGGATCCATGGTTTGACTATGCAATAAATGTCTTGTAAGTATGTATATTTTATCTCCCACCTATGAGCTCCAGATATAAAAGCCTTATTAGAATAGGGTGACAGAGAAGGCATATACCATCAATGCCTTGGTATGGATCCAGAAATACCACAAAAGAGAGATATGAGAGAGTCATACAAAGGAATCTCTGAGTTTTATTTGGAAATCTGCAAAAACTCCAGAGCTATAGCTGATCAAGAATAAGCGACATGGCACTTGACTGGACTGTTCTATCTTTTAACCACTCAAGACAGAAGTGACGGTTACAAGTCCCATGGTGAAAGGTAAAGTAAGTAAGTTTTAAGTCTTGACAGTTTACTCTAACTCAGAGATGAGACCTCATTTAAAAGCATGTGTACCGTCAATTTTTAAAGATATTGCAACAACTTATGATCCATAGCTGAGTCTATCCTTGCTCAGGGACGAGCAAGTGGTAAGCTTGGGGGAGTTTGTTGACGGTCCTTAAGTATCAAATTTAACTATCAAATAAACAAAGAAAAGGATCCAAATGAAATCAACATCGAGACTTAGGGTTTTATCTGACAGAATTCCACGAGTTTTGGTGTTTGTCTATTTCTGCAGGGGGTTATCAGGAAATAAGGAAGAAAGGCCCACACGTCGGGATTACATAGAGATATCAACGTGCAGCGCAATTATCTTACATCTAGAAGACTCCAGAAGCCACGGGAAGGAAGCGGAGACCGAACGGAGTCAGGGACAGGGCGCCCGCCCAAGTCCTTAGGGCGCCCGCCCACCTTTTTCGGCCAATCACGCTCAATCTCGCGGATTATGCTCCACCGACCTAAAGGATCAAGAATAACCGTTCAATCAATGTCGGTTTGATCCGACGGCCCAGGTTCACTTGAGGAGACTATAAACCAGACCCCCTGGCCCCTGGAGGAGGCACCCCCTTGATCATTATTCATTATTCATAGACAGAGCAAAAGCTAGGGTTTAGAGATGAGAGCTCTCCTCTCTTCTCCAAACTAGAGTAGATCTAGATAGTAGCGAGATGGAGAGCGAAGGAGGATTAGAGGAGAGGCTGGCCTGTTGGTTCTTCCTCCGGTTGTACTTCGCCATGATCAAGCTCTAATCAAGTTTGCTCATGGGATGACTCTAGTAATCTACTTCTAATTCATTATGCAATTACTAATCATGTATGTTCTGGTTCACAACTCTTTTGAGTACTTCTAATCTATAGGACCCTATAGGTTAGAGTTGTAGTATAGGTGTAAGCGTGGTGCTTAGACCTAGATTACTTGTGGATATCCCCTGACTAGCTGAATCGTGTGGTAGGCCGCGTAGGTGACAGTTACGTTGGTCCCCTGTAGTCCACCTCTCGTTAGCAGGACGGGTAGGGTTTATCGGCCTATGGATAAGCATCCTTTGTGGTGTACTCTTATCATGTGTGTTGACACCGTTTTTGGGCACGTGTCCAGGATGGCAGGATAAGGTGGCAGTATGCTGTTTACAAGATGAATTGCCGATGAAGATAGTTGCCGATGAAGGAGAAGTTGAATGTGACTAAGTCCACAGGCAGTAATATGGTGCCGATGGCTGGGTAAAAAGGGCTGCCGATGACTATGGCAAGGAAATTGCCGATGACGCGAAGGAGGAGTCCGGAAGCTGCCAGTTGTCATCTGGAGGAGTTTCGGTTTGTCACGAGGGATAGTTTTATTATTTCCTTAGTTATTTGCATCGTTTTGTATACGGATTCCGTGTAATTTGGAATTCGAATTCTAATCGTGTCTGGTCGTAGCTCTTTGAGCAGGGTATAAATATAAACCCTAGGACCTTGTAATCAATCCGTCTATCAATCAATCAATCAAACACAAGTTTTTACTCATATTCCAGCATCTACTTTTTCGACGACTTCGTCATACTTTCTTCCTTTTTTTACGAGTTCTTAGGAATTCGTCGACTTAAGCTCGGCGTGTTCTCAAGTTCCGCGTGAATACCTCTTGGCCGTGGCATCCGGGCGCATCGCTGTTGTCAGGACCAAAGTATTCGAGTTATCACCTTTGCCGATAGTAAGGTCAAATCGGCTGGCACGCCTTAACGTTTGAATCGGGTATTAGCCCTTTGTGTTTGCAGATCAGCTTTTGCATCAACACATCTTTTGGCACGCCCAGTGGGACCAGATTCAAGATCAAGATCAACATGTCGATCTCTGACCTCGATCAAGAAAACGTCATCCCCGTGACGGAGGCCAATCTCAAGGATGAGCAGAAGCAAGCTATTGCCCAAGCCATGGAAGAATTCAAGCAGCAATGCCTGAGGTCTTTCAGCATAAACAGGAGCGGCGAAGTGGTCCAGAAAGATGCACTGCCGGCACCACGGCAGGTTACCTTCGACGCCAATCCTGGCAAGCTTCAAGATATGGTTGACAATGCTATCAACCGAGCTTTGATCAACCAAGCTGGTGTACTGTCTAATACGGTTTTCAACGCCGTGGCAAGAACTTTCAAGGAAGGACAAATTCCACCAGAGTATGTGGGCCCCTCTCATCATCAGCCAACGGCACCAGAGGTCACGGCTCCATCGGCTGCCTTGACGAATGCAAGTGCACAACCTGCCGTCCCTCCAAGTACATCGGGGACTACTGGTGCACTATCTATGCCGATGGCAACCAACCCACAAATTTCAGTTGGGCAGCATAAGCTGACTACAGATATGTTGGCATCGGCAATGTCAGGACTGACTCTTCCTCCCAACTGGTGGGGTTATGGTATGCCTCCAGAATTGACGCCAGGAACATCACAAATTACTGACATGAGGGGCAAAACTCCTATGACATCGGCACCTCCCAATGCGCCGATGAACCAGAGTCCTCGATATACCACAACTACCACTGCAAGGCCTCACACTGGAAATCCTCAAGATTCAATGTTCCAGATGCCCAACGCATCGGCAGAGTCAATGCTGATGCAACAGAGGTCTATGGCCCAGTCGGGGTATGTCAATTCAACGACGGTACCCAATTACCAATCATCGGCAGCATCTATGCCGATGAACGCTAATAGTGGATGGCTTGGACAGCAAGCTTTTCCACAATCGCCCCAGCAGAGTTACCAGACTACAGGGTTCCAGCAAGGGCAGGTCTATCCCGGGTTCCAAGGTCAGGGGATTCCCAACCAGCCAATGAATTTTGGACAACAACTCGGAGGACAGCCAATCGGTGGACAGCAGTTTGGTGGTCCGCAGATTGGAGGACAGGTGACCAATACAATGTTCCATGCAGGTCACGTCCCGAACAGACACGTGGAGGTTCGCCACCAAGTGCCAGATCCGCAGCCGCCTCATCGGCAAGATGCCGATGCATATTGGGCCGATAAGATTGCTGAAGTAATGAGGGAACAATTTGGGATAAAACCCAAAGTCAACACTTACTCTTATCGGACACCGTATCCTCCTGCATATGATTTGATCCCGCTCCCACATCGGTACAAGGTACCGGATTTTACAAAGTTCTCCGGGCAGGACGATACGTCAACCATGGAGCATGTCAACAGATTCATCATACAATGTGGAGAGGCTGGTAACAGAGACGAATTGAGGGTTCGTCTATTTTCATCATCATTGTCTGGATCGGCCTTTACTTGGTTCATATCATTACCTCCCAATTCAGTGATTACTTGGGCCGATCTGGAAAAACAATTCCACAAATACTTCTTCTCCGGGGTTCATGAGAAGAAGATCACCGACCTGGTCAAGTTGAGGCAACGTAATGATGAGTCGGTTGAGGGTTTTGTGCAAAGGATACGAGAAGTTAAGAATAAATGCTACAGTCTGGTTCTAGATGATCGGCAGTTAGCCGATTTGGCTTTCCAGGGTTTATTGCCACACATCAGGGATAAATATGCTTCTCAGGAGTTTGAAAGCCTAAGTCATTTGGTGCAGAGGATTTCTGATCAAGACATCAAGCCTTTCGAACCTAAAAGAGCGTGGAACAAGAAAGTATCATTTGTTGATGAAGCGACGAGCTCCGATTCTGATGAGGAACCAGTCATCGGCTTGGCAGAGTGGGTCAAAAACAAGAAACCGATGTCTTGTCCTTTTGGGCAGAAGGAACCAGAAAAGTTTGCTTTTGACACCGCCAAAGCCGATAGGATATTTTGACTTTCTACTTCAGGAAGGTCAGATCAAACTGTCACCTAATCATGTGATTCCATCGGCAGAGGAGTTAAAGAGGATGAGATATTGCAAGTGGCATAATGCAACCTCTCATGATACCAATGAATGCAAAGTATTCAGACAGCAGCTGCAATCGGCTATAGAGTCTGGGAGAATCAAGTTTGATAGTTCCAAGGCCCAGAAGCCAATGAAGATAGACCAACATCCTTTCCCGACAAACATGTTGGATGCTAAGGGGAAGGCTAAGGTCTTAACATCAGAAACAGCTGAGAAGAATGCATCGGTAGATCCCCAGCATCGAATTACTACTGCCAATGCAAGAAGTAAGGGTTTGGTTCAGGAGGGAGCTAGCACAGGAAGGCCTCCCCGGTCCGGTATCGTTATCACTCATAGAAGGCCTCGAGAAAATTGGCAACAACGAGAGGATCGGTATCGGCGCCAGCGAGAAGATTACCGACAGGAAGAAGAAAGACGCCGACAGGAGTGGAATCGGCACAGAGATCATTGGAATTGTCCGTTCTTCATCCATTGTTGGGAGGAAAATATTAAGCTACCTACTGTCAGAGACTGCCCTGAGTGCAACGGTTATGATCGGTACGATAGGGCCGATCGGCGTTGTCATGGTAATGATCGACGATTTGATGGGCCAATCAGAGGAAGGGCGTCAGTTCATTGTCGGCTGGGGGGCAGGCTTAGCGTGCACAATAGGCTTGATGATCGTGTCCAGTATTTTCCCAGGAACCGGGAAGAGCTCGAAGAGATGGCTAATGCGCGGGTTCCCGATGAGTTCATATTTTGCAGGGATGCTAACATGCATCGGATAGAGTCAAGGGAGAATCGACGCCCAGCAGTAAGGCAGAAGCCACTTCCCCCATGGTGTCCAGAAGGGTTGACCAAGACACAGAAAAGGAGATTGCAGCGTGAAAGGCAAGAAGAGCTAAACAAGGGCGAGAACTCTGGAAGTCAGCAGCCATCAGACACCGAGAGGGAAGGGCCATCGGCGGGAGTTAACATGGTTTTTATGTTGCCGATGGAGTTTCTTGCACCATCCAGTGACGATGAGTTGGAATTTTCTGGTCAAGTAGCTCAGTTGGCTCTGGATCCGATGACAGCTATCTTTGAGAAACCTGCCGATGACGAGAGACAACATCTTAAGGCTCTATTCGTCAAAGGGAGGGTTGATGGGCAGCCGATGACCAAGATCCTAGTTGATGGTGGAGCTGCTATTAATATTATGCCTTATGCAGTATATCGGAAGCTTGGGAAGGGGGATCAAGATTTGACCAAGACCGATATGATGCTCAAAGACTTCGAAGGAAACGTGTCTCCAGTCAAAGGGGCAATATGTGTAGAGTTGACCATCGGCAGCAAAACCTTGCCGACAACTTTCTTCGTGATCAGTGGAAAGGGTGCTTACAACTTATTGTTGGGAAGAGATTGGATTCATGCTAATTGTTGCATCCCATCTACAATGCACCAATGCTTGGTTCAGTGGATAGGTGACAAGATTGAGATTGTCCCGGGGGATTCTTCTTATGTCATTGCATCGGCGGAGGCGGATACCTATGAAAGGACCAAGTGCATTTCAGGAGAAGTTTGGGAGAAAGATTTTCTCAAAGTTGCCGATTATGAGATTCCACCGATCCAAGCAGTCGGTTCTGACGACGGTTTTTGATGGATAGATTCGCCGATGATGGAAAATTAGGCCAGGGATTCACATCGGCCGATGATTTGGTAGAAGTAGATATAGGTAGTGGTGATAAGCCTAGGCCTACTTTTATTAGTGCTAAATTAGATCCTGAGAGTAAGCAACAATTGATTAGTTTGTTAAAGGAATATAAAGATTGCTTTGCTTGGGATTATACCGAGATGCCCGGTTTAGACCGATCAATTGTTGAACATCGGTTACCCATCAAGTCTGGGTTTCGGCCACATCAGCAACCAGCCCGCCGATGTAATCCTAACATTCTATCTGATATTAAGGCCGAAATCACCAAACTTATTGAAGCTAAGTTTATTCGGCAGTGTCGGTATGCCGAGTGGATTTCCAACGTTGTTCCGGTTTACAAGAAGAACGGGAAGCTTCGGGTGTGCATTGATTTCAGGAATCTCAATAAAGCTACGCCGATGGATGGATACCCAATGCCTGTCACCGATCTACTGGTTGATTCTGCGGCTGGCCATCGGGTCATCAGTTTCATGGATGGTAATGCAGGTTACAATCAAATATTCATGGCAGAGGAGGATATTCCAAAAACCGCATTCAGGTGTCCTGGTCATGTTGGCCTATTTGAATGGATAGTCATGACTTTTGGGTTAAAGAATGCTGGTGCTACTTATCAAAGGGCTATGAATTTTATATTTCATGAGTTCATCGGCAAGCTCGTGGAGATTTATATCGATGATGTGGTGGTTAAGTCCGGAGATTTCTCAAAGCATCTTGCCGATTTACGAAAAGTGTTAGAGTGCACAAGGAAGCATGGATTGAAGATGAATCCCAACAAGTGTGCATTTGGTGTATCGGCAGGGCAGTTTCTTGGTTTCATGGTACATCAGAGGGGTATTGAAATTAGTCGAAGATCTATTGATGCCATCAATAAAATAGTGGCCCCTACCAACAAAACCGAGCTCCAATCCTTGATCGGCAAGATAAATTTTATCAGGAGATTTATATCGAATTTGTCTGGTAGGATTCGTGCTTTCAGTCCTCTTCTTAAATTGAAAGCCGATCAAGAGTTTATTTGGGGAGAAGAACAGCAGTTGGCTCTGGATGAAATCAAGAAGTATCTAGTGAATCCTCCAGTTCTAGTTCCACCTCAACAAGGGAAGCCCTTCAGATTGTATTTATCTACCGATGGATTGGTTATCGGTTCAGCTTTGGTTCAAGAATTTGAAGGGAAAGAAAGGGTAATTTATTATTTGAGTAGGAGGTTGATTGATGCTGAAACCAGGTATTCGGCCATTGAGAAACTATGCTTATGTTTATATTTTTCATGTATCAAGCTAAGACATTACCTGTTATCGGCCGAATGCACTGTTGTTTGCAAAGATGACGTGGTCCGGTACATGCTATCTATGCCGATTATGAGTGGTAGGATCGGCAAATGGATTTTAGCGCTGTCGGAGTTCGATTTGCGTTACGAATCGGCTAAGGCAGTCAAAGGGCAGATTATGGCCGATTTTGTGACTCAGCATTGCGGTCTAGTGGAAACCTTGGAAATTGTACCCTGGACGCTCTTCTTTGATGGATCTACCTGTGACCGGGGGGCAGGAATCGGCATTGTATTAATTTCCCCTAAGGGGAGGAAGTACGAGTTTTCCTTGCCGATTGCTACTACATCGACGAATAATCAGGCTGAGTATCCGGCTCTGATCAAGGGATTGGAGTTGCTAAGAGAAGTTCGTGTTGATGCTGTTGAAATATTCGGGGACTCTATGTTGGTTATAAATCAATTGGCCGGAAGCTATGAGTGCCGAAGTGAAGTTCTCATAACCTATTTCGAGAGAAGTATGCAACTGTTAAAGGAATTCAAGGATTTCCGATTGGAGCATGTTCCCCGATTGCATAACGAAGACGCTAATCGGTTAGCTCAGCATGCCTCGGGATATCAGCCGATGATTAATGCGACATCGGCAGTCGGTGCCGGTGATTGGAGGAGAGAAATTATTGATTATCTAGGAGATCCATCCAAAAAGGTTGAGAGACGGGTTCGATTTCAAGCAACCAAGTATGTGCTCCTTGAAAATGAATTGTATTATCGAACTATCGACGGAATTCTTCTCCGATGCTTGGGTGATGATGAAGCTAGAAGTTTGATGGGGAAAATCCATGAAGGAGTGTGCGGAGCGCATCAATCAGCTTTCAAGATGAAGTGGATGATTCGAAGGAATGGATATTTTTGGCCAACCATACTTGAAGATTGTTTTAAATATTTCAGGGGATGTCAGGGTTGTCAAAAGTTTGGTAATATCCAGAGAGCACCCGCATCGGCTATGAATCCTATAATAAAACCTTGGCCGTTCCGGGGGTGGGCCATCGATCTGATCGGCCAGATTTACCCGCCATCTAGCAAAGGGCATAAGTTCATTCTAGTTGCCACTGATTATTTCACTAAGTGGGTTGAAGCTATTCCTTTGAAGAAAGTCACATCGGCCAATATGATTGATTTTGTGAAGGAGCATATTATTTACCGATTTGAGATTCCCCAAACGATTACCACCGATCAAGGCACCATGTTCACATCGGGGGAGTTCGATGAATTTGCGATCGGTATGGGAATTAAAGTGTTGAATTCTTCTCCTTATTATGCTCAAGCCAATGGGCAGGCCGAAGCGTCTAACAAAGGAATTATCAAGCTTATCAAGCGAAAAATTGAAGAAAACCCTAGACGGTGGCATACATTATTAAATGAAGCGTTGTGGTCTTATCGGATGGCTTGTCATGGATCGACCAAGGTATCACCCTATCAATTGGTGTATGGACATGATGCAGTGTTGCCTTGGGAAATTAAGGCTGGGTCTAGGCGATTATCTTTCCAAGATCAATTAACTTCCGACGATTATGCCACTTTGATGACCGATGAATTGGATGATCTAGCAGGGCATCGGTTGAAAGCTTTAATGAGTATAGAAGAAAATAAGAAGAGAGTTGCTAGATGGTATGATAAGAAAGTGAAAGCTAAAGAGTTTGCCGATGGGGATTTGGTATGGAAATTAATTTTACCAATTGGGACCAAAAGTTCGAAGTTTGGAAAGTGGTCTCCTAATTGGGAAGGTCCTTATCGGATAAGTCGATCGGCTCCTGGTAATGCCTACATTCTAGAAACCCTCGAAGGAGTTGAATTTCCCAGAGCATTAAATGGCAAATATTTAAAGAAGTACTACCCCAGCATATGGGTCGACGCATAGAAGTTTAAGTGCCGATAACACTCCTATCGGCTGGATTTAAATGTTTGGGAGCGAACTTAATGTTTCAAAAGATGCCGACAACAGTCCTATCGGCTGGACTAAAAGTTGAAATGCAGAGGAGTAAAAGGTGTGTTGCCGATGAAAGCTTCAGATGTTCAGTAACGCTTGGATTGCCGATATAGCGCGCAGCCGGATCTGGTTAGCTGTTTCTATCTCTTGGATATCATCATCGGCAGAACCTTCTATCGGCTTCAGCTTCCTCTTCAACTGCAGCGCTTTACGACCGTGGACATTTCGTTCTTGTTCAAGGTGCTTGATGGTCTCCGGCAGCTGACTCTCTTCTTGCTGGGCATGGTACAGAGCATCCTCTACTTGCTTGAGTTCGGCCAGCAGAGCTTCTCTTTTTGCCGATAGATTGGATACTTTCCGCTTCAGTGCATCACCTGAGGACTTTAAGGAGCCGATGTTCTTATGTTTCTCATCGGCTAAGAGTTTTTCCTTCATCATCTCCTCAGAAAGCTGGATTTGAGCAGCTCTATCGGCGAGGCGTCGAGTGGCTCTCTGGTACTGTAGCTGGCGGCTTTCTAGGTGTGCAGCATGGAAGAGGGTTTCTTCAGCATCGGCAGGAATTTGGCCTCTAAGGGTCTTGAACAGGGCCTTGGCTGGGTCAGAATCGTTGACCAGTTGAGTTGTGTCTTGATGAAGTATGGCCGATAGCTCTTCCAGCTTAGCTCTGGTTTCTGCCGATACAGTTCCAACTGACCGAGAGGAGCTTGCTTCCTCACCTTCTTCTTCGAAGATATCAATGGCGAAGGAGAATAAGCTGTCGGGAGAATCTTGTTCCTGAAAATGAAGATGAAATAAGTCAGTTTTATGGTCAAAACTTCGGCAGACGATACTGGTGGAAAATTGGATGACTTACTTGCTTCAAGGCGATTTCTTGCCTTTGACTCAAAGATACCGATGGAACTACAGGTTGATCGGCAAGTGTTGCCGATGGAACAATATCAACTGAAAGAAGACAAAAGGAGTTATGAGATTAAATAGAAATAAGTTCATCGGTAGCGATACTGTTAAAGTATGTTACCTGGAGGAGGGACGACGGCTGTTTGAATCGGGAGAACTGCCGATGGAATAGCTGGACCCACCGGGCCAGTTGTTTGTTCACCCACGTCAGCTGATGTGCCTTCTGTTTGAGGTTCTTCCTGCTGGAGTTCTTCCGTCTGTGGTGCTTCCTGCATTGGGTGGGGAGATGGTGCTTGCTGTGTCTGGGCTCCTGGAGAAGAGGGAGAGGACTCCACCGGAATTGGAGATACCGGAGGAGGAGGAGGACTTGCCACCCTCTGGCGCTTTGTTCCAGCCTTAGCACCTTTGGTGCCTTTTCTCTTTGGCTGACTAGACTGGGGGGCATCAGTACTTTGGCGCTTGGTTGTTGCCGATGCACCAGTTTGCTGCAACAACGAAAAGGGGTTTATAAGCGCAGACGTAGCCGATATAAAAACGGTCAGTGTAAGAGAAAAAGATTTGACAATTTACTTTGAAAGCCTGCGCCAGAGTGGAAGCAGCTACCGTAGGTGACGTTTGAGCTCTCTTGGTAGTGGTTTTCCTAAGGCGCACACCCCGATGCACGACGAAGGCCAGAGTGGGAGCATTGTGGCCGATTGAGGAGATCGGGCCTGATGGAAATAAGTTGATCGGCTTGCCACTCCTGCTAACCGATGGGGGGATGTTGTCGACCTGCAAAAAGAATACAAGGGTGAGCCACCGGTGGAAATAGTATTGAAGAATGAAACATCGGTTTAAAATACTTACAGTGTCATCGGGGATTTCGTATTCGGGGTCGATCATGCCGCGGTATGAGAGGGCCGATCTGCAGAATAGATGCTCTTTCCATTCTGCCCACCATAGCTTGTATGCCTGAGTAATAAAAGCAGCTGGAACCCATTCTGACAGATCGACGTCTGTATCGGCATTTGGTGGTAGTTGGGCTACTCGAATCCATTCGAGAAGGTTGGTGATGGGTTCTCTAGGTTTTATCACATCGGCATAAGGAAGTGCAATCGGCAACTGGCCGAAAGCTAACTGGCGAGCTAATGCCGATGGATTGTAAAATTCATAGGTTTGGGGAGAGGTTTTTGTGCTGCCAAAGAAATTCACTGGTATGGCTCTGGGAGTCACAATTGCCATCATCACCTCGTTATCCCTGTCGAGAGCTTCATCAAATGGATTGAAGGTTAGAGGGAGCATGCTGTCCGGGTCATCGTAAGCCAACCATGGTCGTTCATCTCTGGCTAAACCCTCATACAGAGTCTCAAAGAATCGGCCGATCTGATCTGGGTTACTCCCTGAACCAGGTAGAACTATGACGGCTTCGCCAAAGTTCAAGGGGGCACGCGTTGCCGATTCCTCTTCACCCAACACATGATTCTCGGCTATGTCTCTTGGGAAGTGCTGTGAGAACAAGTCGAAATCAAGGCGCTTATGCAGGTGCAGATTGAGCCACATATTAATAAACCACCAGGGGCCTCCCAAGTTGCCGATGGATTGGCCAAGTAGGAGTTTCTGAGCTACCTGATGGAGAAGGTGGTAAACAGCGCCAAGAAGGTATCGGCCAAGAGGAAATTGGCCACCGCTAGCTAGTCTCTCTGCTGCCGATAGATAAACGGAAGTCGGTCCTGCCGATCGACCACAGAATACAAACTTGTCCAGCCACATGTTCAGAAAGGTGGTTTGCTCCTTTATGGTGACAGGCCCTCTCCCACGGTACTTCTGAATGTACCCTGACCAACCGCCGATAGCGCGAGTCTCCACTTTGGCACTGGGGGCAGTATCAAAAAAGTTGGTGCTATCGGCAGAAGAGATATCTAACCTAGTGAGCATGGCCACATCGGCAAGGGTAGGAGAAGCAGGGTCGTGGCCAAAAACAAAAGCATTGAGGGTGTCTGACCAAAAGTAGGACGCAGCTATCAGCAGTGACTCGTTCCTGTGCATATCGGCAATGGATAGCCTAATGCATTGGGCTAGCTTCCTTTCACCCCACTGGACTTCATAAGAATTGCTGACCCTCAAGAACCAGTCTTTCCACCCTACGGTAGGGCTAGGCCAAGAGCGAAAAGTGTCTTTCCACAGATCTAAAGAAAAGTTTTCAGCTCTAAAGGGGATCCTATTGGTTTCTGCGTTAATAAGGTTGGTTGGATCTGAATCCCCTAGAGGGCCGAGACATTGAAGGTGTGGTTGATCGGTGGGGATGACAATTTTATGGGACAACTCCTAGTGTTTTGGGGAATAAAAATACAAAGAAAAAAGGAAAAGGAAGATATTCAGTAAGATGAATCGCAGATGAACAGAAATGCGAGAGAAGGTACAGGAGATGAGATGGAGATTTGACCTCAGGAATGACGAAATTAATGGCCATCTTGCAGCAAGGAGAACGTTGGAGGGCACCGGAGTTGATGAAGAGAAGTGCTTGTCGGAGGTCTTGAAGGTTGTAAATGGCGCCGCCGCTGGAAAGGTAAAAGTTGGGTAGTAGAATGGTGTGATGGGGAAGGAGTACCCGAGAAGGAACTATTTATAGGACAAAATGGGCAAGGGCAAATCTGACTTATCTCTTTGCCACAACCGAGAAACCCGAGGGGTACTCAGGTAGATATGGTAACTGTTCGCACGGTAATCAAGGGATTGCGCAGGTGATTTGACGGGAAGCGGTCATTATCTGAAGATATTTTACTGTGCGAGATCTCCTGGTCGGTCCATCGGCAGCGTTCTATAACGGTCATATTGCCGATGGGCGAATAAAGGGGAGGTAGCCGTTTGTACAAACGTCCTGGTCAGTACATCGGCAGATCTTTGTAACGGTATTATTGCCGATGTACGGTTGAGAGAGAAATGCCCGTTTAGGAAGTTGGGGATTTCGAGGAATCTGCGGAAGAATAGGACCAGAGTTGTTCAGATTGAGGTTGTCGGTCACCAGATTAGGAGCATTAATTGTGGAAAAAGACATCATTACTGCAGAGAATTTCGGAGCATTAATAGTTTTATACTCCGAAATTGGGGGGCATGTGTTGACACCGTTTTTGGGCACGTGTCCAGGATGGCAGGATAAGGTGGCAGTATGCTGTTTACAAGATGAATTGCCGATGAAGATAGTTGCCGATGAAGGAGAAGTTGAATGTGACTAAGTCCACAGGCAGTAATATGGTGCCGATGGCTGGGTAAAAAGGGCTGCCGATGACTATGGCAAGGAAATTGCCGATGACGCGAAGGAGGAGTCCGGAAGCTGCCAGTTGTCATCTGGAGGAGTTTCGGTTTGTCACGAGGGATAGTTTTATTATTTCCTTAGTTATTTGCATCGTTTTGTATACGGATTCCGTGTAATTTGGAATTCGAATTCTAATCGTGTCTGGTCGTAGCTCTTTGAGCAGGGTATAAATATAAACCCTAGGACCTTGTAATCAATCCGTCTATCAATCAATCAATCAAACACAAGTTTTTACTCATATTCCAGCATCTACTTTTTCGACGACTTCGTCATACTTTCTTCCTTTTTTTACGAGTTCTTAGGAATTCGTCGACTTAAGCTCGGCGTGTTCTCAAGTTCCGCGTGAATACCTCTTGGCCGTGGCATCCGGGCGCATCGCTGTTGTCAGGACCAAAGTATTCGAGTTATCACCTTTGCCGATAGTAAGGTCAAATCGGCTGGCACGCCTTAACGTTTGAATCGGGTATTAGCCCTTTGTGTTTGCAGATCAGCTTTTGCATCAACAATGTGGTTCGTCCCAGACATAGACATACCCCTTTGAAGTAGAGAAACCATAGTTATCCTCTCTATTCTGCTACCATCGCCCATATACTAGAATTGCTCTACTCTCTATTCCCATATTATCACTCACTGTTATCTTACCTTTAATATTGTTCTTATTCGATTCTACCATCTTTCCTATTCACACCTATTTACTTATCTTGGTTAAGTTAGAGCGTAGATCAGTTCTCCCGTTTCCCTGTGGATACGATAAAACCTTTAACCGGGTAAAAGCTTCAACGGTATCCGTGCGCTTGCAGATTATCTGTGTGCGTATAAATACCATAGTACACTCTAGTGCCATGCTGGGGATGACAACCTAGTATTCAAGTGGTGTTAGCAAGTGTCAACAAAATCCTAAGTTGTCACATTTAGCTCCAAACTCTGGTCAAGAAAATCCAAACCTTGGGGATGAAGAAACTTCTGAAGCTAACCCACTGCTCATGAGGTATGCATAGATGGATGGACAATCACTTATAAAGAGTTTCAACCTCGAAGGATCAACCAATTTAGAAAGAAAGTTAACCAGGGTCAGCGAGTTAATAACACAGGAGTAACACATTAGGGGAAAATGATATCACAAAGGATCCAGCTAAGAAAAAGTGTTGTCACTACCGACAAGGAAGGACACTATGTAAAGTCTTGTCCACATAGGAATCAACAGATGCATCATGAAAGTAGCCACATTGAGTTTGAGATATAGGAATTTATGACCCCTTGTGTAATAAAAACGCTAGTAGCGAAAGTCGAGTTTGTTTGCCTTGTGAACCTTTACTGCTTGGTTGAATTGTCTTTATGTTTATGTTTGATTTGGATCTTTGTAATGAGTGTAATGATCTTGTGAGTTTCTTCACAATTTCATTTAGTTTATATGTCTAAGGCATAAGGATTAAAGACAAAAATAGTTGGGTTTTGGTTTTTCTCTTGTTACCTTATCCTACCTTTCCAGAGTATTACCTCTTTATCAATTCATATCTTTGATTTGGGATGAAGAAAAATCATGAGAAAATTCTGGATGATAGTGGACTTCAAGATTTTTCTCTGACCTCAAGGATCACTCCCATAGCTATTCTGGTATTGGAGTTATCAAAATCACAATATGATACAGTTGTGCTGTCAAGAACCTGGACCAATTTTGGTTGCTTACTGTTTGGGACAAATATAACTATAGATTTTGGAAAAGTGTTCTACAGCAAAGTTTTAGATAAGTTGCCAAGCTTTCTAACGGTATAAGCTATAACCCTATTGGATTAACAGAACAAGAGTTATGTCTATTTTACTGCGCTGGTGTTTTTCATATTGCAAGGAAATTTAAGGATATTAGTTTTTCCCTTACACATAAGTTCATTGGTCTGTCAAAAGGTCTCAATGCAAGATAACTTGTCAAGAAAAAGTGCAAGCTACCTTCCTTGTGCCTCCTAGTCGGCCTTTCTTAAGGGGGGTAGAACCTTGATATCACGGGAAGATGCATTCTCAATTTATCTTGAAGAGAGGGTTGTCTCTTGATGACATGGAGTGTAGTATCCCATGGATCAGGAGCCCTATATGATGCCTCTTACGGATACGTGGGAAGAGAATGATGATCCTACCCTTGAAGGATGTTATGAGTATGATGAAACTGAGTACTATCAAAATAATAATATTGAAGAGCAAGTTGGAGTTGAATCAAATCAGAATCCACAACGGCGAAAGAAAAAAAGGAAAAGCCGTAAGAAGCCTGCTCATGGAAGTAAGGTGCAACGAGACTATATCAATGGAAGACTGAGCAATGTGGATAGGCATAACATTCATGGAGCTACCAAAGTGGTTGGTGGCTATATTCAAGTAGACTCAGTGCTAGTTTTTGCTCTGTTTGACCTGAGTGCTTCGCATTCTATCATTTCCACCGACCTCATAAAGACAATCGAGAGGGTGAAGTGCCCAAAGAGGAAGCCTTTGTTAGTTCAAACCCCAGTGGGAGAAATACAAGCAGATCAGGTGTGCTCAAATATCAATCTGGTCATAAACAAGGAAAACTTCACTGTAAACTTCATTGTGCTAGAGTCACTTGGTATTCCCTTGGTCCTTGGTAATGGATGGTTGTGTGCACACAAAGGAGTGATCCATGGTACCCAGTACAAAATGCTTTTAACAGCACCATCAGAGAAAAGAATTGAGCATCACGGTGGTCCACTTCTACCTGAGGAGGCAAATGCATATTAAGTTTCCATGTCTCCTTGAGTTGTAAGCTAAAAAATAGTAGTCAAGATGGACTTTGGTCAACTATGAATAATAGTTATTCAACGGAAATGTTGTTCACGAGGTGTGACCTTGAGGTATAAGTATTTGCATTTGGTATGCAAGTTGTGAAGTTGAAAGGATTATCAAGATATTTTCCTATTTCTCTCAGAGGATCTGAGCCTCTTCCGAATCTCGAGGACGAGATTCATTTTAAGGGGTAGAACTGTAACACCCTAAAAAATTCCCTTCTTTAAAATAATTAAAATTTGATTTACTAAGTCAATTTTGTGAGCGTCAAAACATAGGAAAAATAATAATTTCGGGGAAATAAAATTTAATGTAAGTTTAGAAATATGTGGATGCATACATGTTGTAGCATTTATTTTTGTGATGTGTGGAGTTTGCAAAAGAGATTTGATTCAAATTCAATTTGAAAATGAATTGGAAAATAATTTTTTTTAAAAAAGAAGAAGAAATCTTATTCCCCTCCTTCTCGGCCTGCTGGCCCAGCCCACCCTTTCCGTCTCCCTCTCCCTCTCGCCGACAAGTGGGGCCCGCTGGTCAGTTTCATCCCCTCCAACCGCCCCCTCCCTCTCCCCTTCCTCTGCTGCAGGAACCGCCGGCTGCAAGTCTCCTCCCCCGCTCCCACGTTCTCCTTGCCCCGCTCCTCGCCCATTTGAGTCGCACGCGCGCTAGAGCCGCTCTCCCCCTCCCCCATTTCATTACCCCTCACCCCTGTTTCCGCGCGCAAGTGCAGTAGACCGCCGTGACCGGCCGCGTGTCGCCCCTGCGAATTGAGCCGCCATTGTCTCCGTTTTCGCCGTGGTGAGCATTGCCTTCTCCCCCTCTTTCTCCCCGTACTTCCCTTGCGCTGTTTCGGGGTCCCTAGTGTCGTTCTCCGTGAGCTCCGACGAGCTCCATGGCCGCCGACCATGGAGCATGCCACTCGGGTCTCTCCCCGGCCACGCCGAGGCCGGGAACGAGTTCGCCTCGTCCTCCTCTTCCTCTAGGTGCTCGCGGATCGGAAAACCGTGGACCGAAGCCCCCACACCACCAACTCCGGCGACCTTGCAGCCGGAAACCATGGCCGCCGCCGCCTCCTTCCTCCCCTCTGGCCGGCGCGCCACTCCTTCCCCCCTCTCTTATTTCCTTCTCTTAATCCTCGCCGTCTAGGGTCGATCCGATGGCCCTGGATGCTCCGTACCCCTTCGTGGGTGAAATTGCTAAAGAGTCCCTGGCAATTCTACGATTAAAACCCGCAGTCCAAAAGTGTCTTCTTAAAATACGTTTTTGGATTTTGAAAGCGTAAAATCGTTTACTTATATTCAAAATACGTTTTTAGATATTACAGTTTTGCCACTGAGTTTGTTTTAGCCATAAAAACTTCGTTTTAACTCCGATTTGACCCGCTCAAATTGTGTTAGATTCGTTTTCACGAGATCTACATGATAGTAATCTTGGTTCATCAGTTTGAAACATTTTAATTTTGTGACCCTATTTAATTAATTACTTTTCTATAGGAAAATCTTAGAAAAATTCATATCTTCTCCGTTTTAGCTCCGATTTGATCCGTTCAAGTTGCGTTAGTTTCATAATTTCATAAGCTTCGCATTGGTACCATTGTTGTCTAGGTTCACCACTGTTAGGTTTCCTAGATAATTACAAGTCCGTAGATAGCCTTTGTAGTCTCGTTTAATGCGTAGATTTCACGTCATAACTCATTTTTGCGTGAATTTTTCATTGACGTGATCGTAGCAGCATGTAGATGATTTTGGAAAACTTTTATTTTAATTTATTTACTGCTGGTGTACTATTCTAATTGTGATCTTGTTTGCTTCGTGTATGTCTATCTCCTATTGTTTGTGTGTTGATGATCGAGATTAGACAGTGGTCATTACTTCGGTGATCAAGATCAGAGCCTTGGAAGCAAGTAAGATCAGCAGGACCAACAGGAGTAATTGGATTAAGGAAAGTATAGCATTTGGATTTTAATTCTATGACCAAGATCTTGTGACTAGATTAAAATAAAGCAACAAATGATAATAATGACTTTTTAGTAACTTGAGGATTTATTCGTAAGTGATAACCGGGATGAAAGTACAACCATGAGGGCTATGATGGCTCTGGCTTTAGTCAAGTATGAGTAACTTTTCTAGATGGTTAGAGGTAACCCACGTGGCGCAAATGGGGGATAGCAGACCATGGATTCCCTGCGGGGTAGAATCAAATGGACTGACTACCGAAACCAAGCGGTCCTAACTTGTTAGACGAACCTTTGAAAGACTTCATAGTGATCCCTGTCGGCCTCCCTTAGAAGGGGGTTAAGAGGTTAGCTACCTCAGGCGAAAGGTAAATCATGACTCATGGGTAAAGATGTATGATCTCTGCAGAGTGTTTAAAACTGGTATACTAGCCGTGCTCACGGTCACGAGTGGCCTTGGGAATTCTTACATTAAGGGTGATGAATCTTGTTGTGTAAATATGCTCATGTTTATTGTTTAATGCTCTGTATATTTGTCACATTGGTCATGAGACCGTGGGTCTATACTATCTAGTTGCTATACTTGCAGAGTTCATCTTGGACTCACTCTTGCTATCTCCCCCACACCTCAGGAGAAGTATTGGGCTTGTGATCAACCAGTCAGTTTGGATCCTGTAGAGTGGAGTTAATACCCAAAGTTGGAGTTATCTTCCATTGTTTGCTGCTTAAAGTTGTTTCTGATTTATTATGTATGTTATATAATTTATGCATTGTCTTTTGATATTACCCTTTATTTGTAGCTATATGTGAGATTGGCTTTTAAAACTCACATATGATGTATATCTGGTTTTGTCCTTAAAATCGGGTATTACAGTAAGTGATAACCGTGATGAAAGTGCAACCATGAGGGCTATGATGGCTCTCACTTTAGTCAAGTATGAGTAACTTTTCTAGCTGGTTACAGGTTACCCGCGTGGCGCAAATGGGGGATAGCAGACCGTGGATTCCCTGCAGGGTAGAATCACATGGACTGACTACCGAACCAAGCGGCCCTAACTTGTTAGACAAACCTTTGAAAGATTTCATAGTGATCCCTGCTGGCCTCCCTTGGAAGGGGGTTAAGAGGTTAGCTACCTCGGGCGAAAGGGTAAATCATGACTCATGGGTAAAGATGTACGATCTCTGCAGAGTGTTTAAAACCGCAATACTAGCCGTGCTCATGGTCACGAGCGGCCTTGGGGATTCTTACATTAAGGGTGATGAATCTTGTTGTGTAAATATGCTCATGTTTATTGTTTAATGCTCTATATTATTTATGACACATTGATCATGAGACTGTGGGATCTATACTATCTAGTTGCTATACTTGCAGAATTCGTCTTGGACTCACTGTTGCTATCTCCCCCACACCTGAGGAGAAGTATTAGGCTTGTGATCAACCAGTCAGTTTGGATCCTGTAGAGTGGAGTTAATACCCGAAGTTGGAGTTATCTTCCGTTGTTTGCTGCTTAAGGTTGTTTCTGATTTATTATGTACGTTATATAATTTATGCATTGTCTTTTGATATTAGCCCTTTTTTGTAGCTATATGTGAGATTTGGCTTTTAAAACTCACATATGGTGTATATCTGGTTTTGTCCTTAAAATCGGGTATTACAGTAAGTGATAACCGGGATGAAAGTGCAACCATGAGGGCTATGATGGCTCTGGCTTTAGTCAAGTATGAGTAACTTTTCTAGCTGGATAGAGGTTACCCGTGTGGCACAAATGGGGGATAGCAGACCGGGGATTCCCTGTTGGGTAGAATCACATGGACTGACTACCGAAACCAAGCAGCCCTAACTTGTTAGACGAACCTTTGAGAGACTTCATAGTGATCCCTGCCGGCCTCCCTTGGAAGGGGGTTAAGAGATTAGCTACCTTAGGCGAAAGGGTAAATCATGACTCATGGGTAAAGATGTACGATCTCTGCAGTGTGTTTAAAACTGGTATACTAGCCGTGCTCACGGTCACGAGCGGCCTTGGGGATTCTTACATTAGGGGTGATGAATCTTGTTGTGTAAATATGCTCATGTTTATTGTTTAATGCTCTATATTATTTATGTCACATTGATCATGAGACCGTGGGATCTATATTATCTAGTTGCTATACTTGCGGAGTTCGTCTTGGACTCACTCTTGCTATCTCCCCCACACCTCTGGAGAAGTATTGGGCTTGTGATCAACAGTCAGTTTGGATCCTATAGAGTGGAGTTAATACCTGAAGTTGGAATTATCTTCTGTTGTTTGCTGCTTAAGGTTGTTTCTGATTTATTATGTACATTATATAATTTATGCATTGTCTTTTGATATTACCCCTTATTTGTTGCTGTATGTGAGATTTGGCTTTTAAAACTCACATATGATGTGTATCTGGTTTTGTCCTTAAAATCGGGTATTACAGGTTGTCATCAGTGCACCAGACGTAGGCTTCCAGCGTTCGGTGGCTCATCGTTGTGCGTCCGATGACCCCGTCTCGTGCCCAGTGAAAGGGCCAATGGCTCTATTTGTTGAGGGGGCTTATAAATAGAAGGTGGCCGACCTTAGGGGTTCTCTCTTACACTCTTGATTACTTGAGACACACTTTGAGCTAGAGAACACTCCCTCCAGTCATATCCTTGCTTGATTGCTAATCCTAGTGAGATTGAGTGAGATTCAAGTGCATTACTTAGTGAGTTGCATCTAGTGGCACTTGATCCTTGAGTTTGCTGCAGATTTCTTATTACTCTTGGGTGTTTCCCGACGCCCTAGACGGCTTGGAGTAGCGGAGGTGTTGAGCTCGTGATTGGAGATTGTTTCGAGCCTCACCAAGTGATTTGTGACGGGTTCTTGAGGCTTCCCCGCGGGAGATCGCAAATTGGTTACTCTAGTGGATTGCTCGTGGCTTGGAGGATCCCATCTTGTGAGTGGATGTGCGGCATCCACTGAGGGTTTAGCTTTGGATTACCAATTAGCTCGTGATCCATCAAGTGGGTGTATCGCCACAATGAGGACTAGCTTGCCGGGAAGCAAGTGAGCCTCGGTAAAAAATCTTGTGTCATCTCTTGTCGAGGATTAACTTGTGTGTTTGTAATTGTGAGTGATTGGTTGGATATATCTCTACTCTACAACGTTGGTATAACTATCACTCTCCACTTCTTTACTTGCTTGCTTACCTTGCTAGTTGTTTAGCTTGTTTAGCATAGTCTTCTTGTTTAGGAGTGTAACTAGTCTTCTCTTGTTTGTTGGGATTTAGTGTTTAGCGTTGTACTAGACTTTAGGTGGCTTGCATAGCTTAGTTAAGCTAGTGCTAGTTTAGCTTCGCCATTTGTTTTACTGATCAACTTGTCTAGTTGAGTTTGTACAAAATTTAAATAGGCTATTCACCCCCCTCTAGTCATTTGGACCTTTCAATGATACACAAACATATACCCACCCTTATTTTAAATCTTTTTTTCTGAGAATCTACCGTTTTGACTTTTCTAGATACGTAGCTTAACTTTTGTTATGCACCTAGATACTATTCTATGTCTATATACATATGCAAAACTATGTACCTAGAAAAATCAAAATGACCTATAATTTAGAATTGATGGAATATTTTTTCTATTATATATACATTATGTAATTAGTCAGTTAATGTTTTATGGAAAAGATATGTTCTTAAAGAGATTATTACAACTCCAGGAACTTGAGTAATCAATTTATTTTACTTTTATTTGAACTAGTAGTGCTTATTAATAGCAATTGTAGAAGGACAAATATCTCTTGAAACAACCCAAAACTCTAACGAGAGACTACGAGCTTTTGCATCAATCAACATAAGAAATACGGTGGGCAGGAGAGGAATAGGGGACGTTTGGATCCTATCATTTAAACTTTAGAGCTAAAACCCAAATAAGTACAGTTGTCTAAAGTTAGCTCTAAGTTAAACTTTAGATCACCTCACAGTAAAATATTAGACCTCAAAACTAAGTGTTCTAAACTTTTTAGAGTTCTAATGTTTAAATGGGGATGATCCAAACAGGCCTAAGCCATCGCTCAAATCCGACTAAAAACCTAGCCACAAACTAACGACCAAACATAAAGAGACTAGTAAAGCATCTAATCTATTTTGTGGGCATGCAACGAAACAAACAAAGGGCCGTTGGTATAATATACTTAACGTCAAAAGACAGTATTTCCGGGCAAAACCATGGATGTGTTGTCATGATGCTTTAATTTTGAACTGATAATGCTTTTTTATACTTAATATTTCTAGAAGGACGCGCCGCCTATTCCTTCCAAATTTTTGACCAAAATTCAGGCTCTCACAGTGTTATTATTCCTAAAATGAAACTTTTCCCCTACCATTCAAATAAGGAATAGATTCGCGATAAACCTGACATAGATTCGCAATGAACCTGACATGAATTAGGCCTTATTTACTTCCAAATTTTTTTGCAAAATAGGAATAGTAGCATTTTCGTTTGTATTTGACAAATATTATCTAATTATGGACTAACTAGGCTTAAAAGATTCGTCTCGTCAATTCCGTCTAAACTGTGTAATTAGTTTTTATTTTCATCTATATTTAATACTCTATGTATACGTGATTCGATGTGACGAAGAATCTGAAAAATTTTGCAAAATTTTTGGGGAACTAAACAAGGCCTTATTACATTGAGCCCTGCATGTGATGCTGATATGAACGACAGAGTGCCGCCAAGCCTTGGTCATTTTAATCCCGAGAACTCTACGATCGAGATTCCAAATGGACAACGACGACGACGACGACCGGCTTTGGCCTTTGCCGTCAACCTCCTCCTCCTCCTCTGCGTCCTGCTTTCAACACGCTCTTCGTATACAAAAGCAAAAGCAAAGGGTTAGGCGATCCGCGATCGATCGACCTGACTAGTATATTATTCATCCGCTGCACTCCACATATTTTTTCAAAGCGAAAATTCTCCACGTTTCTACTAGTCAAAAAGGCTTAAAAAGGCAGGCAACAATGCTCATTTCAAGTTTAAATTTCCACCAATGCCCGCGTGCATATGTGTGGAAGGTGGCCGTCCAGCTAATCTTCCTTCAGCGAGAACAAGAAAAATTGAAAGGATGGGGAAGAATTGGAATGGCTTTTGGGTTTTCTGAAAAGCCAGGGATGATAAGAATTAGTAATGGCCTTAGTTGCTTTGAAATCAATACACCTCTTTGGTTGGCAGGGGGCGTATATGTAGTAAAACATGTGGCTAGGCCTAGGAGTCATATATGAACTACGTCTTCATGAAAAATTCAGCTTGATATCGAAATAAAGCATGTACTATGTTGTTAACTAAACATTCCTACATGTTACATCAGTAAAAGATGTGACTATTTCTAATGGCCGTGTAAAATGACAGGATGTATTTGCTGGGAAAATACACCTCCACAATCATTTGTACTTGTTTCTATTCTTTTACGCATGTTGTGTGGTTATAGTGGCCATATATAACTATATAGTATTTGGATGGTTAAATTTTTTTTTTGGATTAGCTAGTTAGGCCTTGTTTAGTTTCTAAAAAATTTTGGTTCGGGACACTGTAGCATTTTCGTTTGTTTGTGGTAAATATTGTCCAATTATGGACTAATTAGGCTCAAAAGATTCATCTCGCGATTTACAGGCAAACTGTGTAATTAGTTTTTGTTTTTGACTATATTTAATGCTTTATGCATGTGCCGTAAGATTCGATGTGATGGTAAATCTTGAAAAATTTTGGGGTTTTGGGGTGAACAAACAAGGCCTTATTATCTATCGACAGATTCTTTGTGATTAAATCGGTCTGTTTTTTTTATAACTACTACTCAGTAGACAGTTGTAGCACAAATCCTAGAGCATAATCAAATGTATGGCAATCTGATAGATTTAATACCAAAAAAATATCTGTCAATAGATAAATAGCAAAAGTCATTTTTTTATTAAGAAAGGCTTAGTCAAAATAACCGATTCAAAGATTGCCAAAATCATGGATACGGAACTTGCGTCCCTACCGGGCATTTTGTAGAGAGGGTAAGGAGATACCCTTCATCATTTCCTTAGTTTACTCATGATTGAAATGGTAGCTATAGGAAAACACATAAAGGAACAAATGGTGCCTTTTGGTGTTGGCGTATCCCTGTAGCAAGAGGGAAATGCCTCACCAGCCACCAATCACCAATCACCAGCTAACCAGAAAATATATTCTCCAGCTACATTCTCTATCACGTTTCTTTTGATTACGAGTTTTTCCTAATCCTCCTGGATTTTGTTGGGCTACTGGACTACTGGCTGATAGTATATATTTTTTCTTATACCTACTCTTTGAGTCTATTCTTTGAGAGCATTGATTCTTCTACTTTGTATAGCTATTTTATGTATTTACTTCCTACCAAAAAAGATGTTGACGCTACTTTCTCCATGGCATTTTCTTTTTTTTTTAAGATATAGTCTTCATTGCACTACACTTTTTTAATTACATAGTGCAATGCGGACGCTCACGATGCAGGCACCTATGAACACGTGCACGTAAACCCTACATCTAGGAGCACCTTTAAAGACTAGACTGACAAATTCTCAAGGCAAGATTGACGAAGCCACCACTGACGCCTCGCTGTCGATGACAGAAATGTTAATTATACTATACTTTTTTAGATTATATAATACTATGGCTCCTCAATATCGAGAGAAACGTCGCCTATAACTGAATGTATAGAAGTTGTTAAATCCTGAAACATTCGCTCTCATATAGAATCGAAACACAAGTGCTACTGCTACAAGCCTTTAGGTTTTTCTTAATCCTCATATTGTTGTGGAAATGCTTTGAGTACAACCCAACTACAAAAACGCATCTAAACTATCAACACTTATTAGTTCTCCATCTATTTGTTCTTTTTTCCCACTAAATCATACTGTAGCTAGTTGGATGTACATAAGCTAGTTGGATGTACATAAGGCTATACTTCCTCTATTTTAAATTATAAAACGTTTTGGTGTTTTAACTATGTCAATTATCAGTTATAAATTTAAAAATATAAAACGTACGGAATACTAAAATAGATATACATGTAGAAGTTATTTTTTTTGAATACATAACAGATTTGCGCATGAACAGGCAGAAAATGATCGCGAAAAAATTCAGAAACAAAGTCCATAACACCAAATCCTCTGATCATGCACAGCCAGATTTTTCAATTTCTCTTAGTAATGTGGGGTTCTCCTAGTGTTCTAGTAAATGCCTTCTAGTGAGGATTCCCTAGTGTTTGACTGGTGGTAGCGTTTTATTACTAACTAAAAACATTAGGAGAACTCCACCATTTTGGCAGTAAATGGTAGTGATGTAAACCAATATACAGTACATCATGGCAGTTACTGTCACACAGGCTCACTCCCATGTGTAAATAAATAAAAAATAAACTCAGAAGCATGGAGAAAGGTAGTGGGGGGCAAGTGGCGGTTAAAATATCCTGCACTTCTTGATCCTCAAAAGTACCACCTCCAAATAGTTTCTCCATATAAAAAAAACTGGTAATTTCAGCTAATGAAGCACGAGGGGCAGCAAGGCAACAGCAAGAATCCAAAAAATTACATACCGGAATCGAGGTTATTTATATATCAGGGTAAACAGCGGAGTAGCAAAATCTAACCTTCCCATATATAAATATCCGCTTAGCTACCCCGGCAGACACGTCGAGGAGAGAGCGCATCAGCGTCACCACTCCATCCGGACTTCCGGAGAGTAGAATCGTCGCCTCCGGAGTCCGGACGCCACGACCACCCCCGGGAGAGCCGTCGTCCCCTTCTTGTCCGGCCCAGGCCGGCACGACGAGCCGCCTGACGAGGGAGCAGTAGCTTGGCCGCTCGGCGCTCGCTCGCTCGCTCTTGGTCTCGGCTGCGTGTCTGAAGCTGTTGATGCGAGTGAGGGCTCGGCTTCCATGGCTCTCATGGCGGCGGCGGCGGCGAGGATGGACGACCACGACGAGTACGCCAAGCTCGTCAGGAGGATGAACCCACCCAGGTGATTCATCCGTCATCTTCATCGGTTTTTATTTGCCTTCAATTCAATTCCTCTTGTTTCATCATACTTAAGTATATAGATAGCTTCTTGGTATGCCTAATCCTTAAGAAAACAGAGTAGCAAAGGTCCTCTGTTTCCTCTGTTGTGCTCGTGAAAGAAAGAATTCTTCCTTGTCCTCTCCTCTCTTTTTTTTGTTTGGATGTCTCACGACCAGCTCTGATTGGGATTACTGACAAGCGCGGCGCAAACTTTTTAACAGGGTTGTGATCGACAACGAGGCCTCCGACGACGCGACGGTGATCCGGGTAGACAGCGTCAACAGCCACGGCACCCTGCTCGCCGTCGTCCAGGTCATCGCCGACCTCAACCTCGTTATCCGCAAGGCGTACTTCTCCTCCGACGGCAACTGGTTCATGGACGGTCAGTCAGTCGATCAGTACCCAAATCTTCCGGCGATACTTTTGTTCTTCGTTCATGTCTGCAAACAAATTTTCATCTTTGTAATCTTCATTCCTTCAGTGTTCAATGTCACCGACCGTGACGGCAACAAGGTTCTTGACGCCACAACCATCTCCTACATCCAGAAGGTAATCAATCGGTTCAATTTTGTGGTTTCTACATACGTACATCGGATTGTTTGAATCATCTGATTCTGATCGAATTTGTTGTGTTGCCATGCGGTGTTTCTCGCAGACGCTGGAGGCGGACGACTGGTACTACCCGGAGGCGCGCAACACGGTGGGCATCGTGCCGTCGGAGGACTACACCTCCATCGAGCTCACGGGCACCGACCGCCCGGGCCTGCTCTCCGAGGTGTGCGCGGTGCTCGCCGCCATGGGCTGCGCGGTCCAGAGCGCGGAGCTGTGGACGCACAACACGCGCGTGGCCGCCGTCGTGCACGTCACGGACGCCGGCACCGGCACCGGCGGCGCCATCGAGGACGCCGCCCGCATCGCCGACATCAGCGCGCGCCTGGGCAACCTGCTGCGCGGGCAGAGCGACGTGCGCGCCGCCGGCGCCGGCGCCGGCGCGGGCAGCCTGGCGCTCCACAAGGAGCGGCGCCTGCACCAGATGATGTTCGACGACCGGGCTCGACCCGACGGCTCCCCCGGCCCGCCGCGGACGGAGGTGTCCGTGACGCCGTGCGCCGAGCGCGGGTACACCGCCGTGGTGGTCCGGTGCCGGGACCGGCCCAAGCTGCTGTTCGACACGGTGTGCACCATCACCGACATGCACTACGTGGTGCACCACGGCACCGTGAGCGCGGAGCCCGGCGGCGGCGCGTACCAGGAGTACTACATCCGGCACGTGGACGGCCACGCCGTCCGGTGCGACGACGAGCGGCAGCGCCTGGTGCGGTGCCTGGAGGCCGCCATCGAGCGGCGCACCGCGGAGGGGCTGGAGCTGGAGGTGCGCACGGGGGACCGCGCGGGCCTGCTCTCGGACATCACCCGCATCTTCCGGGAGAACGGGCTCACCATCCGCCGCGCCGAGATCTCGTCGTCGGGCGGCGAGGCCGTGGACACGTTCTACCTGTCGGACCCGCAGGGCCTCCCCGTGGAGGCCAAGACCATCGAGGCCATCCGCGCGCAGATCGGCGAGGCCACGCTGCGGGTGAAGAACAACCCGTTCGCCGCGGGCGGCGACGTCGCCGGCGGCGCTGGCACCACGGCGTTCATCTTCGGGAACCTGTTCAAGTTCTACCGGCCGTTCCAGAGCTTCAGCCTCGTCAAGCTCTACTCGTGATGCCGATGCGCACTTTGGTAGTAAATTTTTTCACGTGTTTTGGATAGTTTTTACTGCAGTTATTAGCTTGCTGCTCCTTTGAGATTTCCCAGTTCCCAGTAGTGTAAATATGGCTGTGGATGATGATGATGGCGATATACACAGTACAGTGTAAATATGTAGTTAGGTTAAGGTTAAGTAGCTGCAAGGTTACGTTGGGAAGAATGATAATTTTATTGTAGACCCAACAAATTAGTGCAGACTGGAATTGAAGGCTATTCCATATTTCCATCTTTGTAAATATTCTTCTTCTTGTACACATTCTTGTTGGGGCAGAATATTCAAGAAAAGGAAAAAAAAACAAACAAATCTGGAGGATGTGTAAACACTTTTTGGCTATGCCTGGAGCCCTGCAACGTATTTTTGCACACCGATTCCAAGTGTGATTTCAGGCGATGACATCATGTCGTGTGCTTGGTACGCCATCGCCGGCGACGTCTACTATAGGCTTCTGAGAAATTGTGAAGTCAAGGCTTCCAAGAGCGTGACTAGATTTTTTTTCACTCATTAGATAGGATTTTTTTTCCAAATTCTAGTAAAAGCATCACTGAATGTCAAAACTTTCGACCGAAACTTTTTTTTTTATTTTTCGTTTCTTCCAGTATTTGTGTAACAATCAATAGACGGAACACTGCCAGAGAATGGAGAGATGGCAAGCTTGGCCGTTGGGAGATACTAGACGGCAAGTTAAGGCAGGATAACAGTAGCTCATAGTGGTGGAGGTGGAGTATTGTTTAGGCCAATTTTGCTATAGGACACTAGAAAAATTGTAAAGACTTATAATTATTGAATAGTACATTTGATTATATATATAATACTTTTTTCTGTTCTAAAATAAATAGATTTCTAGAGTTATCTTAGGTCAGATTTTTAAACTACTATGACCAAATTTATAGAAAAAACATCAAGATTTATGATATATCATAGCTATGATATATCTAATGATGTGGCAATGGTAATTAACCATCTTCGTTTAGGTTTCCAGCTTGTTCATGACAACACATGACTTTGGCGAGTTGTAATGACGATAGTTTGCAAGGTAAACACATGTTGTAGCTGTTTTTCTTTTTCATGACAAAAGGCTACGCTATTTGATGAAGATGTAAAAAAAACATTCAAACTTCATATGACAAACGTTGATACATTTATTTTGCTGTACGTGTTGTTTTGTTTCAACATTTAGAAAACCTTAAACAGGTATGGAAAGTCTCCTCAAATTGTAGCTTTTTCTCCAATAATGTGGCACTCATGCATGCAGTGCGTTTGGAAAATCCTTGATTTTAGGAGGCCACCTGCGCTGTAACTGGGATCGGAGGAGCCGGTTAATAGAAATTTTTTGATTCTCAATTTGATTTTTTTTTTACTCTATATAAATGGTCGGGATTTGATTCATTTTGTTACTTCCATGATGGTAAAAGGTGTACCGTAGCAACTAGCAAGACCTACTAACCTGATAAACTTGGTTTCACCTTCAACTCAGTAAACACTAAGGCCTTGTTTAGTTCCAAAAACTGAAAAGTTTTCGGAACTGTAACACTTTCGTTTTTATTTGACAAACATTATCCAATCATACAGTAACTAGGCTTAAAAGATTCATCTCGTGATTTACAGGTAAACTGTGTAATTAGTTTTTATTTTCGTCTATATTTAATACACCATGCATGTGGCATAAGATTTGATGTGACGGGGAATCCTGAAAAGATTTTGCTTTTTGGGTTGAACTAAACAAGGCCTGTTAAACTGATTTGCTGAATGGAGAAAATTGCTATTCTAGGACTACCAAACATGTGGCTTTGCTAAAATAGGATTCCTAACATTGACATCGCTAAAACAACATTCGAAACGTTTGCACTTTGTTTTCCATGACATTTAGTGTATTAAATCTCTTTTCTTATCTAAATACATGTATTTCTCTTCTCTTTAGACTCTTTTATCCTTCTGTCATTTGGACGTTGATTACGTACGGGAATTTTATCGGTCTTTCATCTGGCCACCGATCGATTCATCTCTCGGTACGAGTATGACCGCGCCCTAGTGACGCCGCCGGCCGCCCAGCTGCCGCCCCTCCTTCCCTTCCAATCTGGCGCACGCCGCTCCCCTGTCTGGTGCCGATGATGAATGGAGAGCCTCCACCTGGTGTCGATGGAACCAACGATCCTGGTGCCTCATTGCATATGCCTCATTGTTTATTAATTTTTTACTATATATGAACGTGTGCACTTCATATATGCCATGCCCAGCCAAGGCACCGGTACCAGCCAAGGCACTGCCTAGCTCGGCGGCGACGGCAGGCAGCAAGTCAGTCACGGTAGCTGCCCAGCCAGCCTGCCCAGTGAAGAACGACCGATGAAATTCCTGTATGTAACCAACGTCCAGACGACAGAAAGATAAAAGAGTCCAAAGAGAAGAGAAATACATGTATTTAGATGAGAAAAGAGATTTAATACACCAAATGTCATAGAAAACAAAGTGCAAACGTTTCGAATGTCGTTTTAGCGATGTCAACGTTAGAAATCCTATTTTAACAAAGGCACATGTTTGGAAGTCCTATAATAGCAATTTTCTCTGCTGAATGGGGCCGCTAGAATAAAGACAAAATGGTCGAGCTACTCTGGAAAAACTGAAGGTGCGTTTGAGGCCAAAAATCTGTTGTTGACGTGGGTACGGCCTGGTGGCTTTCATGTGCAGTTCATTTTTGAGCGCATGATGCATAGATGATTCTTGGGCGGGCGGCCCATTCGCTCGCCAATGCTTGGCCGGCTTAACAGCAAGACTTGCAGCCAAACATGAGTTACTGAAATGAAGTGGCCGGGGTTCACATCAAGAGAGGCCGAATTCAGATCATCAGATGATGTTGATGCTCCATGAAGTGGGCAGAACCATGTGACGCATTATAGAGTGCAGTACAGACCTCAGACCTGCAGTCTTTTTTAGTGTTTCAAGGTGTGATCCGATCGAGGCCCTTTGATTTGGACTTTGTTTAGTTCAACTAAAAATCTAAATTTTTTTCAAGATATATCGAATTTTGCGGTGGTAAATCGCGAGACGAATATCAAATACAACCGAAAATACTACAGTAATGAAATTCAAAAAAAAAAATAGATCTAAACACGGTCTTGATGTGAGTGCTGGCAAATAATAAGCATCAGTGGTATTTGGATTTCAAAGAACGTTCTCTCGCGGGCAACATGTATCAATGCAGCGATCACACACCGCAGTATATTGCCCTCGTCGTTGACAAGTCCTAAAAAACCCACCAACAGTGCGCGAGCAACATCTGACTTCAGAGAGTTGTTTGCATTTTACATTCCATCCAATGGGCACAGGATGGGGAGAACGTTGTCTGAGAGACGATGACTGAGCACACACGAGTGTTTGGTGCGAACCAGCCGGGCACCAACTGACGAGCTAGCAGATAAAAACTTGAGCTGGTACTTGCATATAGCTAAGCTAGCTCTCCTGATCACTCCACTCCACTCCAATCCGATCCACCCGCAGCAATCCGCGAGCAGCCCATGTGCCACCGCCGAGCTAAAGCTAGCACTAGCTGAACACAGAGTGCCGTATCTGCTGCCCCTGGCGATCCGGCCGCGGTGTGTGTGGACGCAAGCAAGCAGCTCTCGAGCTCACTCACATGCGCTGCGTGCTCGTGTCGCCACCCACAAAGACCTGGACCATGCGTCGCGGCTGCGTGCACGGGCATGAGATGAGCACCCCCTCACTCACTACACTCTCGTGCCCATGCCCCCGCCACCTGCGCTGTCCCCGTCGCCACCCACTCACCACGTTCACGCACACCGTGTCACTCTGTACACTTCACTGCTGTGCTGACCCAATGCATATACGCTACGCATGGATAAATAGCCAAGCCACACACAGCCCCCTCCAACTGCAAAGAAGAGAGGTGCCTGCCATGGCGCAACCAAGAACAGCAGCGCTCCTCTTCCTCCTCGCCGCCTCCGTCGTCGCCGCGGCGGCAGCAGAGGTAGAGGCGCCGGCACCAGCGCGTGCTGCGGCGACGACGACAAGGACGACGGGGTGCCGGCGCGGGGACCTGGTGGTGCGTCAGCGCGCGACGGGGCGCGTGGTGGAAGGGAAGCCCGAGTACGCGGTGGAGGTGCGGAACGCGTGCCGGTGCGCGCAGTCCCGCGTCCTGCTGCGCTGCTACGGGCTCAGCAGCGTGGAGGCCGTGGACCCGCGCGCCATCCGCGCCGTCGACGGCGAGCGATGCCTGCTCCGCGGCGGCCGGCCGCTGCCGCCGCGCGGGGGCGCCGTGCGATTCACCTACGCCTGGATGACGCCGCAGGACTTCCCGCTCGTCAGCGCGCACCCGCACTGCTAGCTACCTACTACCCTTAATTAATCCTTACTGCCGTTAGTTCCTACGACGTACGTACTGATTCATTCAGCAATACAAGCAAGATTATATTATTCGCCTGTTTGTTTGTTTGTTTGTTTGTTTGTTTTTCTTTCGATTCAGTTCCAATTCCAAGTGTAATTAACTGAACGAGCGAGCTTGATTAGTTTTGGATCGATTTACAGCACTAGCTAGCTACTCTGTTGATGGGCTGCTGTTGCATTTCTGGTAGTCAAATGTTGTATGAAATATGTTGTGCTTTTCTGGTAGTCATCACGCCTCTAGGACAGTGGGACTGGGTGATGAAACTGCAATTGGATACGTGGAGAGGTGGAGTCACGGGACGGGAGCGAGCAACGGCGACATGGTGATGATGGACTATCTAGGCACCAAGCACCAGCAGCCAGCAGGAAGGCGACGAGCCGACGACACGCCGCGACGCGCGGCACCTTTCATCACGTGCCCTGTCCGCGACCTCGGTCCTCCCTCCCGAGCTCTTTTTTTGTCAACTCCATTATCTTAATTTCTATATGGAGATCTCCTTCTTCGTGGGCCTGTAGTACCCCAGCTTTGCAGCGCTGAGGCCCGTGCTGGACCTGGGCCCGATAGTACGAAGATGCACACTAAATATGTGTACTAGTTTGGACCCAAATACGTGTAATGATTAGGCATGGAAACGGATCGAATACGGACGGATATCACCGATATCATATTTGTTTTCATATTTCTGGTCGGATTCGGATTCGAATACGGATAATATCAACCACGTCGGATAAGATACGATTGGATGTTGATATCATAAATATACGATTTAAGTATTCGGATACGAATACGGTATCAGATGTTAAATATTCGGACTCGGATATGGACAGATCAGAACCTCTCTAAATGAATTCGGTCTCGAATACGGTCAAAAAATATCCGTACCGTTTTCATCCCTGTAATGATTGTCATGTGATCAACATTCCACGACGATTTTTTCTTTTAAAAAAACAGAGTGCAAACTCTAAGTTAGCGTTTGGTTGGAAGATAATGTGGAGCAGAATAGTCTTGTCTCTGTTTTTTGGGACGAGATGACTTCATTTTCTATTTGGTTGAGGAGGCACGAGACTAACCCGTTTTATGCTTCCAGAGACATCAAAAGTAGGATCAGCAACCTGACATGTGAGGCCCACATGCCAATCTCTTCTCATGCTCCTTATTCCTTTTCCATTGACACGTGTGACCCATTTTTTACTTTTTATTTTTCTTCCTCTTCTCCTTAGCTCTTCGTTCTCAACGGATGGCCCATGACCACCACACGCAACGCCTTCATCGCCTGTGCCTACACAATGCCCAACACTGCACTCCGTGCCTCCTCCGCCGGTGCTCGATGATGCATCGCTTCTCTTCCTCCCCTTCTCCATCTCCCAGTTCGTCCACCATTGCTCTCTTCCTCGTCTTGTTTGCTAGCAATCGTAGGACCGGGCGTCACGTCGTGAGGTTGCGAGTTGAGCTCGCATATTGAGGCTAGGGTCCAAGCTAGCTCGCATGGTAGCAGCGGTGTGATAGCTCGCCCGCACAGTGACTACAGGGCCAAAGTTGCACGGTGAGGCTAGGGCCAGACCATGGAGCTCGCGCACTGAAGAAAACTTTGTTGTCTTCTTGCCCACGAATTTGTAGGCCTCACTAGGCTTATGTTTTGCCTTAGGTCTCCATATTGTACTTGGGTCCTGCATTCGGAACTCTGGCTAGGGCTTAGCAAAATTTGTTAGGTTGACAGAAATAAACCCTAGGGAGATATCTGTGAAATGCATAGGGAAAATTGTTTAACAATCTTATTTTTAGATCTTGACCTAGTGGATTTATCTTTCAATGGAAGAAAGTTTACCTGGAGCAACATGCAAGTGGATCCATTACTAGTAAAGATGGATTGAATCTTCACATCAGATACTTGAGGGCTCTACTACCCTGCAACTTTAGTTCAAACCCTATCAAAGCCCATCTCTGATCGTACCCCTTTTATCTGGAATAAATATTCCTAGAAGCTCCATCTTTGGGTTTAAAAACTATTGGGTTGAGCATGCCAATTTCTTGAAAAATTGTAGAACTTCATTGGAATCGCAGTCCTTATTTTGCCAACTCAACCAGAACCCTTTCAACCAAATTCAAGCAAGTTAGAGTTGGTCTAAGAGCTTGGAGTACAAGTCTCTCAAGACTTAGCAAAATGATCCACAACAGTAATTTAGTCCTGCTTCTTTTGGATAGATTGGAAGATTAGAGGCCTTTGTCCATCTTGGAATCCAACTTCATAAGCCTAGTAAAGTCACATCTTTCAAATTTGCTGTAGCCAAGAGGAAATACTGGAAATAGAGAAATACAATTAGATGGGTCAATCTTGGATATGAAATTTGTTTCTTTTCATGCTATGGTCACCCACAGTCATAGAAGAAATCTCATTTTGAGTCCTACTATCTCTAAAGGAACTTTGATGACTGATCATGAATAAAAAGCAAATATTCTTTGGGACCCTTTCAAAAGCAGAGACGACTAGGTATTAGTGACTTCTTTGACATGGTCTACAACCTAATAGACCTCCTATAAGGCCATGATCTCCAGCACCTTGAGGAATATTTCAGCTTAGAAGACATTCATAACGTAATCAAAGCTCTACCTAATAATCATGCTCCTAGACCTGATGGATTCAATGGTTTATTCATTAAAAATGTTAGCATATCATCAATGATGACTTCTATAGGCTATTTTGTGATTTTTTAGCTCTCCTTTGGACATCAATAGTATTAACTCCTCTCACATGAGCTATGATCCCTAAAACTCAAAAACCTTGTAGCTATGGATGAATACATGCATGCCCATTAATTTACTGAATTATTCGCTCAAATGCATCACCAAACTACTTTCAAATAGATTGTAGCCAGCAATAAAAGATTTGGTTCATGTCAACCAATATGGTTTCATCAAAGGAAGAAACATCTAAGACTACCTAGCTTGGGCCTTTTAGTTTCTCCACCTATGACATCACTCTAAAAAGAGTATTATGATCCTAAAACTTGATTTTCAAAAGGCCTTTGATAAAGTTGAACATCAATCTTATTAGGACGTTCTAAAATATAAAGGCTTCCCTAAGAGATGTATTAACAAGGTGAAGGGCATTCGTTCTTCAAGAACTTTTTTCCATCCTGCTAAATGGTACTTGCAAAAGAGGGGTTAGGCAAGGAGATCACTTATCTCACTCTTCTTTGTGTCCACTACTGATCTATTACAACCAATCATTAACAAAGCCTCACACCTAGGAGTCATCTCCCACCCCTTGAGTGAGAATTTGGCGGTGACATCCTAATTGTTTAGTATGGTGATGACATCTTGCTAATCTTGCCTACTATTGATGGTCACTAAACACCTATTTTAACCATCAATAATGCAAACATTCTAAGGAAAAACCAACATGAAAAGCAGAAATTTGGTTTATTACTAATAGAATTTCACTTGTACATGAAGTCTATTTGAATACATGATTTTTTGCAAAAATAATGCAAAACAAGTGCATAAGAGGAAAATGGACGTGGTAGGGGGCCTAGGCCCATAGAGCCACATCGATCGATGCCATCTGACATTGCTCGACACTATTCCCTGCCACGTCACTAATCCATGGGTGGATGAGCTCTAGAATTCATCTCCACCATTATTCAATATTGGTTTGATCCAAAGGAGGAGGTTGAGTTGTCGTGGATCCATGGCCCATTATCATACACTTGGAGGAGCTCCACTGACTTAACCACCGACTTTCTGTGCAATGTTTTGCATGTGCTGACTTCACAACCACCTTGGAGGAGCAATCAAGGTCATAGGATATAGAGGCATGCATCCCACGGTCGGCCGATGCCCTATGGCATCACCCGATACCCAAGGCTATGCCACCGTGTTGATGCAAAAGCTAATCTGCAAACACAAAGGGCTAATACCCGATTTAAACGTTAAGGCGTGCCAGCCGATTTGACCTTACTATCGGCAAAGGTGGTAACTCGAATACTTTAGTCTCGACAACAGCGATGCGCCCGGATGTCACGGCCAAGAGGTATTCACGCGAAACTTGAGAACACGCCAAGCTTAAGTCGACGAATTCCTAAGAACTCGTAGTAAAAAGGAAAAAGTATGATGAAGTCGTCGAAATAGTGTATGCTGGAATATGAGTAAAACTGGTGTTTTATTGATTGATAGATATCTTGATTACAAGGTCCTAGGGTCTACATTTATACCCTGCTCAAAGAGCCACAACCAGACACGACTAGAATTCGAATTCCAAATTTAAACAGAATCCGTGTACAAAACGATCTAAATAGCTAAGAAAAACGTAAAACCATCCTTTTGTGACAAACCAGAACATCCCTACTGGCCGATCGGCAACTTCTAGGTCCCCCCTCCATATCATCGGCAGACTCCTTTTGTCATAGCCATCGGCACAAGCACATCATCACCTATGGACTTGGTCACGTTCAACTACCTTTCCATCGGCAACCATTTTCATCGGCAACTCACCCTGTATATCAAACACCACCGTCTTATCTTGCCGACCTACACTTTACCAATCATGGACACGTGCCCAAAAACGGTGTCAACACATGCCCCCCAATTTCGGAGTATGAGATTATTAATGCTCCGAAATTCTCCGCAGTAATGATGTCTTTCCGCAATTAATGCTCCCAATCTGGCAACCGACAGCCTTAATCTGAACAACTCTGATTTGATTCCTCCACAGATTCCTCCAAATCCTTAACTTCCTAAACGGACATTTCCATTTTAGTCGCGCATCGGCAATATTACCGTTACAGAGACTTGCCGATGGACTGACCAGGATCCCATATCTTATCTTTCCAAACGGCTATCTCTACTTTATCCGCCGATCGGCAATATGACCGTTACAAGGCACTGCCGATGGACCGACCGGGAGATCCCGCACAGTAAAATATCTCTGGATAATGACCGCTTCTTGTCAAATCACCTGCACAATCCCTCGATTACCGTGCGAACAGTTACCTGAGTACCCTCAGATTTCACGGATACGGCGAAGAGATAAGTCAATCTTGCCCTTGCCCGTTTTGTCCTATAAATAGTTCCTTCTCGGGTACCCCTTCCCCATCACATCATTCCACAACTCCAACTTTACCTTCCCTGCGGTGGTGCTGTCCAAGAACGCCAAGATCTCCGACGAAGTCTCTTCTTCACCAACTCCCCAAGCCCTCGATCATCTTCTCCGTGACAAGATGGCCGTGAACTTCATCGTTCCTGAGGTCAGTTCTTCACTCCATCTCTTGTACTTTTCCTCGCACCCCTGTTCATCCGCAATCCGTCTTACTGAACATTTTCTTTTCCTTTCCTTGTTTATGTTTTTTTACCTTCAAAACCATTAGGATTTGTCCAACAAAATCGTCATCCCCACCGATCAACCACACCTCCAATGCCTTGGCCCGTTAGGGAATCCAGATCCAACTGACCTTATTAACGCAGAAACCAACAGGATTCCTTTTAGAGCTGAGAACTTTTCTTTGAATCTGTGGAAGGACACTTTCCGTTCTTGGCCCAGCCCTACTGTGGGATGGAAGGATTGGTTTTTGAGGGTCTGTAACTCAAATGAAGTCCAGTGGGGCGAGAGAAAGCTAGACCAATGCATTAGATTGTCTATCACCGATATGCATAGGAATGAATCACTGCTGATAGCTGCATCATACTTCTGGTCAGACACCCTCAACGCTTTTATCTTCGGCCACGGCCCTGCTTCCCCTACTCTTGCTGATGTAGTCATGCTCACCGGTCTAGATGTATCCTCCACCGATAGCACTCACTTTTTTGACACCACTCCTAGTGCCAAAGTGGAAACTCACTCCATCGGCGGCTGGTCGGGGTACATTCAGAAGTACCGTAGGACGGGGCCCGTCAACATAAAAGAACAAACCACCTTCTTGAACATGTGGCTGGACAAGTTCGTATTCTGTGGCCGGTAGGACCAACCTCCGTCTATCTATCGGCAGCAGGGAGACTAGCTAACGGTGGCCGATTCCCTCTCGGCCGATACTTGCTCGGCGCTGCCTATCATCTTCTCCACCAGGTAGCTAAGAAACTCCTGCTCGTCCAGCCCATCGGCAACTTGGGGCGTCCCTGGTGGTTCATCAACATGTGGCTCAGTCTCCACATGCACAGGCGCCTTGAGTTTGATCTTTTCGTGCAGCGTTTCCCCAGAGATATATCCGAGGACCATGAATTGGGTGAAGAGGAATCGGCAACACGCCCTCCCCTAAACTTCGGTGAGGCTACCATAGTTCTACCTGGTACAGGGGGTAATGCGGATCAGGTCAGCCGATTCTTCCAAACCTTGTACGAAGGCTTGACCAGAGAGGAACGAGCATGGTTGCCTTATGACGACCCAGACACCATGTTTCCTCTAGTTTTCAACCCGTTCGATGATACTCTCAACAAGGATCAGGAGGTGATGATGACACTGATTACTCACAGAGCTATACTAGTGAACTTCTTTGGTAGTGGGAAAACTTCCGTCCAGACCTATGAGTTTTACAATCCATCGGCACTAGCTCGTCAGTTAGCTTTCGGCCAGCTGCCGATCGCACTTTGTTATGCCGATGTGATAAAACCTAGGGAAACCATCACTAGCCTCCTTGAATGGACTCGAGTAGCCCAACTGCCATCAAATGCCGATACAGATGTAGACTTGTCAGAGTGGGTTCCAGCCGCCTTCATCACCCAGGTGTACAAGCAATGGTGGGCAGAATGGAAGGAGCATCTGTTCTACAGGTCGGCTCTTACATACCGCGGCATGATCGACCCCAAGTACGAAGTTCCTGATGATGCTGTAAGTATTTTCAAACCGATGTTTCAATTCCCTCAATTTTATTTCCATCGGTGATTTACTTTTGTATCATTTTGCAGGTTGATAACATCCCCCATCGGTCAGCAGGAGTGGCAAGCCGATTGACCTATTTCCATCAGGCCCAATCTCTTCAATCGGCCACAATGCCTCCACCCTGGCCGCTGTCGTGCATCGAGGCATACGCCTTAAGAAAGTTACCACCAGAAGAACTCAGACATCTCCATCGGTAGCTACCTCTGCCTTGGCACAGGCGTTCAAGGAATACTTTCAATTTTTTACACCAACTTCATTCTTATATCTGCTACACTTGCACTCACAAATCCTCCTCTCTGTATCAGCAAACCAGCGCATCGGCAAGGACCAAAAGCAAAGGTGCCGATGCCCCCTAGTCCAGCCAGCTGAAAAGAAAGGGCGTTAAAGGTACCAGAGCACAGGCAAAGCGCCAGAAAGTAGCAACTCCCCCTCCTCCTCCGGTATCTCCAATTTCGGTGGAATCTTCTCCTTCTTCTCTAGAAGCCCAGACGCAACAAGTGTCATCTTCCCCTCCAATGCAAGAAGCACCACAAGCGGAAGAACCCCAACCAGGAGAGCCTCAACCAGAAGACACATCGGCTGATGTGCATGGACAAACTGCCGAACTGGCAGGTCCCATTACAGCATCGGTGATCTCTTCCATCTAGACCAGCACTACTCCTCCTCAAGGTAATATGCTTTTATAATATTGTTGCCGATGAACTTAATTTTTCTGCTTCATAACTACTTCTGTTAATTTCTCAGCTGACATAGTTCCATCGGCAATTCCAGCCGATCAACCTGTGGCTCCATCGGCATCTTGGAGTCAGAGGCAAGAGATTGCCCTGAAGCAGGTAAGTATTCAACCTCCATTTGCATCATTCATCAATACCTGACCACAGAATAACTCATTCTATTTCCTTTTCAAGAGCAGGACTCCCCCGACAGCTTGTTCTCTTTTGCCATCGACATCTCCGAAGATGAGGGTGAAGAAGCAAGTTCCTCTCGGGCAGTCATGATCACATCGGCAGAAGTCAGGGCGGAGCTGGAAGAATTATCGGCTCTCCTTCACCAAGACACAGCCCAGCTAGTCGATGATTCTGATCTAGCCAAAGCTTTATTCAAGACTTTGAGAGGCCAAATCCCCGCCGATGTTGAAGAAGCTCTTTTCGAAGCAGCACACCTGGAGAGCCGTCAATTGCAGTACCAGAGGGCTGCCCAGTGCCTTGCCGATAGAGCCACTCAGAGTCATCTTTCCGAGGAGATGATGAAAGAAAAGATCCTGACCAATGAGAAGCACAAGAACATCGGCACCTTGAAGTCCTCGGGAGACGCACTGAAGCAGAAGATTTCTGGTTTATCGGCAAAAAGAGAAGCCCTGTTGGCAGAACTCAAGCAAGTAGAGGATGCCCTATCCCAAGCCCAACAGGAAGAAAGCCAACTGCCAGAGACCATCAAACTCCTTGAGCAAGAGCGAAATGCCCATGGTCGCAAAGCACTGCAGTTGAAGAAGAAGTTGAAACTGATAGAAGGTCCTGCCGATGAAGACATCAAAGAGATAGAAACAGCCAACCAAATTCGCCTGTGGGCCATATCGGCCATCCAAGCGCTGCTAAACATGTGAGCCCTTCATAGGCAAGATACTTGCTTCTCTCTGCTTCCCAGCCTTCTTGATGTTTAGTCTAGCCGATAGGACTGTTATTGGCATCTTTTGAAACATTAAGTCCGACCCCAGATACATTTTAATCCAGCCGATAGGAGTGTTATCGGTATTTAAACTTTTATGCATCGACCCATATACTTGGGTAGTACTTCTTCAGATATTTGCCGTTTAATGCTCTGGGAAATTCAACTCCTTCGAGAGTTTCTAGAATATAGGCATTACCAGGAGCCGATCGACTTATCCGATAGGGACCCTCCCAATTGGGAGACCACTTCCCAAACTTTGAACTTTTAGTCCCGATCGGTAAGATTAATTTCCATACTAAGTCTCCATCGGCAAATTCCTTAGCCTTTACCTTCTTATCATACCATCTGGCAACTCTTTTCTTATTCTCTTCTATACTCATCAAAGCCTTAAGCCGATGCCCTGCTAGATCATCTAACTCATCGGTCATCAAAGTAGCATAATCATCGGCAGCTAATTGATCTTGAAAAGATAGTCGCCTAGATCCAGCCTTAATTTCCCAAGGCAACACTGCATCATGTCCATACACCAACTGATAAGGTGAAACCTTGATTGATCCATGACAAGCCATTCGATAGGACCACAAAGCTTCATTCAACAATGTGTGCCACTTTCTAGGATTTTCCTCAATCTTCCGTTTAATAAGCTTAATAATTCCTTTGTTAGACGCCTCGGCCTGCTCATTAGCTTGAGCATAGTAAGGAGAGGAATTTAACACTTTAATCCCCATACCGATTGCGAATTCATCAAACTCCCCTGATGTAAACATAGTGCCCTGATCGGTAGTAATTGTTTGAGGAATCCCAAATCGGTAAATAATATGCTCTTTCACAAAGTCAATCATATTGGCCGAGGTAACTTTCTTCAAAGGAATAGCTTCAACCCATTTAGTGAAATAGTCGGTGGCAACTAGAATAAACTTGTGCCCCTTGCTAGATGGTGGATATATCTGGCCAATCAAATCAATAGCCCATCCTCGAAACGGCCAAGGCTTTATGATAGGATTCATAGCCGATGCAGGCGCCCTTTGAATATTGCCAAACTTTTGACACCCCTGACACCCTTTAAAATATTTAAAGCAATCCTCAAGTATAGTCGGCCAATAAAATCCATTCCTTCCAATCATCCATTTCATCTTGAAGGCAGACTGATATGCTCCACATACCCCTTCATGGATTTCTCCCATCAAACTCCTAGCCTCGTCATTACCTAAGCACCGGAGAAGAATCCCATCAACAGTTCGGTAGTACAATTCATCTTCGAGGAGCACATACTTGGTGGCTTGAAACCAAACTCGCCTTTCAACTTTCTTAGATGGATCCTTTAAATAATCAATGATTTCTTTTCTCCAATCATCGGCATCGATTGCCGATATTGCATTAATTATAGGCTGATACCCTGAGGCATGCTGAGCCAACCGATTGGCCTCTTCATTATGCAACCGAGGAACATGCTCTAATCGGAAATCCTTGAATTCCTTCAACAATTGCATACTCCGCTCGTAATAAGTTATGAGAACTTCACTTCGGCATTCATAGCTTCCAGCCAATTGATTTATAACCAGCATAGAATCTCCGAAGACCTCAACAGCATCAGCATGAACTTCCCTTAACAATTCCAATCCTTTTATTAAAGCTTGATACTCAGCCTGATTATTCGTCGACGTGGCAACAATCGGCAAGGAAAATTCATACTTCCTTCCCCGAGGGGAAATTAATACTATACCGATTCCTGCCCCCCGGTCACATGTAGATCCATCAAAGAACATCGTCCAAGGTACAATTTCCAAAGCCTCTACTGTACCACAATGTTGAGTTACAAAATCGGCCATAATCTGTCCTTTAACTGCCTTAGCCGATTCATAACGCAGATCGAACTCCGACAGCGCCAAAATCCATTTACCGATCCTGCCACTCATAATCGGCATGGATAACATGTACCGAACTACATCATCCTTGCAAATAACAGTGCATTCGGCCGATAACAAGTAATGTCTTAACTTGATACAAGAGAAATATAAGCACAAGCATAGTTTCTCGATAGCCGAATACCTGGTCTCAGCATCAATCAACCTCCTGCTTAGTTAATAAATTACACGTTCCTTCCCTTCAAACTCTTGAATTAAAGCCGAACCAATGACCATCCCATCGGTAGACAAATACAATCTGAAGGGCTTCCCTTGTTGAGGTAGAATTAAAACAGGAGGATTCACTAAATAGTTCTTGATTTCATCCAGAGCCAACTGTTGTTCCTTCCCCCAGACAAATTCTTGATCGGCCTTTAACTTTAGAAGAGGACTGAAAGCACGAATTTTACCAGACAAATTAGATATAAATCTCCTGATAAAATTTACCTTGCCGATCAAGGATTGGAGTTCAGTCTTGTTGGTAGGGGCAACTATTTTGTTGATAGCCTCGATAGATCATCGACTAATTTCAATCCCCCTTTGATGCACCATGAAACCAAGAAACTGCCCTGCCGATACACCAAATGCACACTTATTGGGATTCATTTTTGAAACCATGCTTCCTTGTGCACTCTAACACTTTTCGTAAATCGGCAAGATGCTTTGTGAAGTCTCCAGATTTCACCACCACATCATCAATATAAATCTCCACCAGCTTGCCGATGAATTCATGAAATATAAAATTCATAGCCCTCTGATAAGTAGCACCAGCATTCTTCAAGCCGAAGGTCATGACTATCCATTCAAACAACCCGACATGACCAGGACATCTAAATGCGGTCTTTAGAATATCTTCTTCTGCCATGAATATTTGATTGTACCCTGCATTGCCATCCATAAAGCTAATAATCCGATGCCCAGCCGCAACGTCATCTAGCAGAGCAGCAACTGGCATTGGGTATCCATCCATCGGTATAGCTTTGTTGAGATTCCTGAAATCAATGCAGACCCGAAGCTTCCCGTTCTTCTTGTAGACCGGAACAACATTGGAAATCCATTCGGCATACCGACACTGCCGAATAAACTTGGCTTCAATAAGTTTGGTTATCTCAGCCTTAATATCAGGAAGAATATTAGGATTACATCGGCGAGCTGGCTGCTGATGTGGCCGAAATCCAGGCTTGATAGGCAACCGATGTTCAACAATTGATCGGTCCAAACCAGGCATCTCAGTATAATCCCAAGCAAAGCAATCTTTATATTTCTTTAACAAATCAGTTAACTGTTGCTTACACTCAGAATCTAACTTAGCACTAATAAAAGTGGGTCTAGGCATATCACCACTACCTATATCTACTTCTACTAGATCATCGGCCGATGTGAATCCCTAGCCTAACTTTCCATCATCGGCGAACCTATCCATTAAAAACCTTCATCAGAACCGACTGCTTGGATCGGTGGAATCTCGTAATCGGCAACCTTGAGAAAATCCTTTTCCGAGACTTCTCCTGAAATACACCTAGTCCTTTCATAGGTGTCTGCCTCTGCCGATGCGATGACATAAGAAGAATCTCCTAGAACAATTTCAATCTTGTCACCTACCCACTAGACCAAGCATTGGTGCATTGTAGACGGGATGCAACAATTAGCATGAATCCAATCTCTTCCCAGTAGTAAGTTGTAAGCACCCTTTCCACTGATCACGAAGAAGGTCGTCGGCAAGGTTTTGCTGCCGATAGTCAACTCTACACATATTGCCCCTTTGACCGAAGACACATTCCCCTTAAAGTCTTTAAGCATCATATCGGTCTTGGTCAAATCTTGATCTCCTTTTCCAAGCTTCCAATACACTGCATATGGCATGATATTAATAGCGGCTCCACCATCAACCAGACTCTTGGTCATCGGCTGACCATCCACTTTTCCTTTAACAAACAGGGCCTTGAGGTGCTGCCTTTCATCATCGGTAGGCTTCTCGAAGATAGCCGTCATCGGATCCAGAGCCAACTTAGCTATCTGGTCGGAAAATTCCAACTCATCATCACTGGACGGCGCAAGGAACTCCATCGGCAGCATAAAGACCATGTTGACATCTGCCGATGGCCCTTTTCTCTTAGGATCTTATTGTTGCTGATCTCCAGACTGTCCAGAATTCTCTCCCTTGCTCAACTCTTCTCGCCTTTCGCGCTGCAGCCTTCTTTTCTGCGTCCTGGTCAATCCCTCTGGACACCATTGAGGAAGTTGCTGCTACCTTACCGATGGGCGACGACTTTCTCCTGATTCCACCCGGTAAGTATTGGCATCTCGGCAGAAGATGATCTCATCGGGAACCCGTGCATTGGCCATCTCTTCGAGTTCTTCCTGGTTCCTAGGAAAATATTGAACACGATCGCCAAGCCTGTCGTGCACGCTGAGCCTGCCCCTGTTGACGGTCCTTAATGCTCACATTTAACCATCAACTAATCATGGAAAAGGATCCAAATGCAACCAACACCTAGACTTAGGGTTTTATCTGACAGAATTCCACGAGTTTTGGTGTTTGTCTATTTCTGTAGGGGGTTATCAGGAAATACGGAAGAAAGGCCCACACGTCGGGTTGACATAGAGATATTAATGTGTCGCACAATTTTCTACCATCTAGAAGAGTCCAGAAGCCACGGGAGCGAACGAGAGACGTAACGGAGCCGGGCACTGGGCGCCCGCCCTCCCTTACTGGGCGCCCGCCCTCCCCCCTGGACCAATCAGGGCGAAGCTCGGGGATCATGCTCCACCGACCTAATACTTCAAGGAAAACCACACGATCAATGTCGGTTTGATCCGACGGCCCGGATTCACTTGAAGGGACTATAAAACCAGACCCCCTGGCCCCTGGAGATCATACCTCTTCTACAGAATCAAAGTTAGGGTTTCAATTCTTCATCCAAGTAGAGAGGATCCCTCTAGTTCTTCTAGTTCTACCTCTAGTTCATCTAGATCTAGTTCTAGTTCATCTAGTTCTAGTTCTAGTTCCTCTAGTTCTAGTTCTAGTTAGTTCTAGTTGTAATCTAGAAAATAGGGAGAGAGAAGAGGAGAGCGGAGAAGGAGGAGCCGGATCTGTCGGATCTTCCTCAACATTATACTTTTGCAGCATCTGGTTCGTTCTTCATCGTTCTATAGGTTCTTCAATTCATAATCCTGAGTTCTTTAATTACTTTTATTTACATTCAAGTTATTTATTGATTCCCGCTTGCATCAAGTGCTCTAATCTTTGCAACATTAGAGTAGTAATTAATAGATTAGACGTGGTGTTTAGTCTTGCAATTACCTGGAATTGCACCCAATCCTACGGATTGTTGTGGTAGCCTTAGGGTAGTGACACCCCTAACGGTCGACGTATTCCACCTCGTTCGGATCGGTGTTTGTAGGACCGTAGTCAGACCTTCCTAGCCCCCTTCTCATCTCTTTCTGTGGTTAGTGCTCTGATGTCCCGATATAGATAATCTTGAAGTAATTCTTGATTCTTAGATCAACTAGAGAACTCTCAGGAAACTTCCTCTCTTCCCACCAAAAAAATAATTATATAGTTATCCTTGGGCGATCTTGGATCTTAATTAGTACACTCACGTTCTCTGTGGAAAATCGATACTCTGGAATACTCCCGGGTAAAAGCTACATCGGTATCCGTGCGCTTATGGATTTTTTTGTTTGCGTTTAAAATACCCAACAAGCTTTCTGGCGCCGTTGTCGGGGAACGGTAGCTGTGCTAGTTTCGAACCAAGTCGTCCGTGTATCCTTTTTCTTTTCCTTTTTTACCACACTCACCTTACCATTTTCACCACACCACATGGATTTCACTCCTATCTATAAATTCTTTGCTCCAAAGGGTGAGTTATTAGAGCCACCACCATCATCACATCCAATTCTTATAGATGGCTACGACCTCGGCCCTGATCTAATAGCCATGATTCAGGAGCAACCCTTCTCTGGGCAAGTAGATGAAGATCCATACACCCACCTTAGAGAATTCGAGCAGTTGTGCTCTTGTCGATCTATTTCTAGCATGACACAAGAAACCCTTAAATGGAAATTATTTTCGTTCTCCCTTTTGGGAAGAGCAAAAAAGTGGTATGCTCATTCTGTAGGAGGCGTTAATGGAAGTTGGGATGAACTTCGGGACAATTTTTGTCTCGCTTTCTTCCCACTTTTTCGAATTGCTGACCTTAGAATTGAAATTCTTACATTCAAACAAAGAGAGAAGGAATCTTTAGGAGCAGCTTGGGCTAGGTTCACAAGCCTTACCAATTCCGGTCCAAACCTTTCCCTGCCTGACCATGTATTGTACTACCACTTTTATCGTGGTCTAAAAAAGGAAGCTGCTCTTCACCTCGACATTGCTTCAGGAGGCTCATTCACACACAAACTCACAGATGAGGGGAGAGCTATCCTAGAAAGAATTCTTGAAAATACCCCTTACACAGGAATTTATGATGAGTTTCCTGAAGGAGAAAAAGAAGTCGAGCCTAATCCTATACCAAAAGATAAGGAACTTGCAACCGAGTTAGAAATTCCACCTGACCCATCCATTAATTTGGTTGTAGAGAAACCTCCTGATAAAGGAATGCAAAACCAACTAAGGGATGATGAACCACCACCTTTAGAGCATCCCTTTGAATTTGAGGAAGATCTTTTTGAAGATTATGGCAACACCTCGAATTTTCCTATCCAAACACGACCTCTAGCAAGGACCTCTCAATCCATTCTAAGAGTAGAATATGTTGACATAGAACACATCAAAAGCCTTTCGGCTATTCTGAGTTATGAATGGCTAACAGAAGCTGAGCTGTCTCCTGAGATAGCTCAGATCATCACTCCTTCAACCATTCTTCTATGCCAAATTAGAAGGTCCACTAGGAAGGTCCACTACAATCCATATGTTGGGATAAATGTTATTTCCAAGGAGTTAGCTGACACTCTTTATCCTAACGAGTCCATAACCCCATCTCAAAAACTTTTACAAAGTCCATCTAGATTAATTCTAGAAAGCCATGGGGTATTAAGGGCAGTTCCTGTTAGAATCAAGGACTCTGGAATATGTCTAGATTTTCACATTTATGACATACCGGAGATTCCTCTCTTGATTGGTAGACCAATCATGAAACTTCTACAAGAACAACCACAACGAGGTCATTTAGACTTCAAAGTTGGGAATTCCACTATTGTTGTTCCTCTAGCTAGATCAATTAACACGATAGTGGAACCCAAACTTGACCCAGATCCTATCGAGGAGATCTTAATGCTGACTCAAGAGGAGATGGCCCAACCTTTCTTTAATCATGAACACTTTGTTCAAGAAGAAGAAGAGTTGGTAAGACCCATTGAGCTAGACAAAAATGAACAACCTTCACCTCCTTCGATAGAATTAAAACCTCTTCCTTCTGGCCTTAGATATGTCTTCTTGCACAATAACCCAAAAACTCCAGTAATTATCAGTGACAAGCTTTCCGATTATGAAACACAACAACTTGCCACTATTCTTGAAAGACATAGATCAGCATTTGGCTACTCTCTCGAAGATCTCACGGGCATTAGTCCCATTCTCTGCACTCATCGTATCCCTATTGATCCCAATTTTACACCTTCAAGGGAACCACAACGGAGACTTAACAATGCTATGCGAGAGGTTGTTAAGAAAGAGGTCCTCAAACTCTATCGTGTTGGGATTATTTATCCTGTGCCACATAGTGAGTGGGTTAGCCCTGTCCAAGTAGTGCCAAAGAAAGGAGGAATGACGGTTGTTAGGAATGAGAAAAATGAACTCATCCCTCAACGAATTGTCACTGGGTGGCGTATGTATATTGACTATCGAAAACTCAATAAGGCTACAAAGAAAGATCACTTTCCGTTACCCTTCATTGATGAAATGTTGGAATGGCTTGCAAACCACTCTTTCTTTTGTTTCCTTGATGGATATTCTGGATATCACCAAATCCCAATCCACCCAGATGACCAAGAAAAGACTACCTTTACATGCCCGTATGGAACTTATGCATACCGACGAATGTCGTTCGGATTGTGCAATGCTCCAGCTTCTTTCCAACGGTGCATGATGTCTATTTTCTCGGACATGATTGAGAAGATCATGGAGGTTTTCATGGATGATTTTACCGTCTATGGCAAAACCTTCGATCATTGCTTGGAGAATTTAGACAGAGTCTTGCAGCGATGTGAAGAAAAGCACTTAATCCTGAACTGGGAGAAATGCCATTTTATGGTTCAGGAAGGAATAGTGCTTGGACATAAAGTGTCCAAACGTGGTATAGAGGTGGACAAAGCAAAGATTGAAGTTATTGAAAAACTTCCACCTCCCACGAATGTGAAAGGAATCCGTAGCTTTTTGGGACATGCAGGGTTCTATAGACGCTTTATCAAGAACTTCTCTCAAATTGCTAGACCCCTAACTAATCTCCTAGCTAAGGATGCACCTTTCATCTTTAGTGATGAGTGTCATGAATCTTTTCAAACTCTTAAGAAAGCACTTATCTCAGCCCCAATTATCCAACCACCTGATTGGAATCTTCCTTTTGAGATCATGTGTGATGCTAGCGATTTTGCGGTTGGTGCCGTTTTAGGACAAACCAAGGATAAAATGCATTATGCCATATCTTATGCTAGCAAAACCTTGTCCGGACCACAGCTCAATTACACTACAACTGAAAAAGAGCTTTTGGCTGTTGTCTTTGCTATAGACAAGTTTAGATCTTACTTAGTGGGGGCAAAGATAATCATCTATTCAGACCATGCTGCTCTCAAGTACCTCCTCACTAAGAAAGATGCTAAGCCTCGTCTAATTCGATGGATTCTTCTACTCTAAGACTTTGACATAGAAATCCGAGATAGGAAGGGAGTAGAGAATTCCGTAGCCGACCACTTATCTAGGCTTCAATATAAGGAAACACATGATGAGCTTCCCATAAATGACTACCTAAGGGATGACACCCTGCTTAAGATAACACATGCAGATCCATGGTACGCAGACATCGTAAACTTTATAGTAAAAGGCTATGTCCCACCTGGTGCAAACAAAAGGAAGTTGCTTCACGATAGTCGTTTCCACCTTTAGGATGAGCCATATCTTTTCCGAGTCTGCGCTGATGGACTCTTGAGAAGGTGTGTTCCTATGGCTGAGGCTACTCAAATTATGGAAAGATGCCATGCCTCGCCATATGGGGGACACTACGGAGCATTCCGGACACATGCTAAAATTTGGCAAAGTGGCTTTTTCTGGCCAACGATGTATGAAGATACAAAGGACTTTGTCAGGAGATGCCACCGATGTCAAAAACATGGGAATATCAACTCATGAAATGAAATGCCTCTCACAAATAATCTTCAAGTAGAACTTTTCGATGTTTGGGGCATTGATTTCATGGGGCCATTCCCTATGTCCGGGAATTGCGAGTATATCTTAGTAGTTGTGGACTACGTGTCCAAATGGGTAGAAGCACTACCTTGTCGATCAGCTGATTCAAAACATGCCAAGAGAATGTTCCATAAAGTAATCTTTCCTCGCTTTGGTATACCCCGGATAGTTATATGCGATGGAGGTTCCCACTTCATCGACAAAATCTTCCGGAAGTACCTAGCCGATCATGGAGTTCGACACAACGTCGCAACACCATACCATCCTCAGACTAGCGGTCAAGCCGAAACATCTAACAAACAAATCAAAAATATTTTACAAAAGACCGTAGATGAGATGGGTAAGGGGTGGAAGGACAAACTTCCTGATGCACTTTGGGCATATAGAACTGCATTCAAAACACCAATAGGCATGTCACCTTATCAACTTGTATATGGAAAAACTTGTCATTTGCCTGTGAAAGTAGAGTTTAAGGCTCATTGGGCACTCAAGAAATGGAACATGGATCTCCACCTTGCTAGCGAGAATCGTCTGATGCAACTATCTGAGCTGGAAGAATGGAGAGAGAAAGCCTACCACAATTCAAGGATCTATAAAGAGAGAACAAAACGATGGCATGATAAGAGAATCAAGCACAAGGAGTTTAAGCCTGGAGATAAGGTTCTACTATTCAATTCAAGAGTTAAGCTCTTTGGACATGGTAAGCTACGAAGTAAGTGGGATGGACCATACAAGGTTATTGACACTTCAACACATGGAGCCATTACCATCCAAGACGACATAGGTAACACTTTTAAGGTGAATGGTCAACGCTTGAAAATCTATCTCGAGCCACAAAACAACCTTGTAGAGGAACTTGATGTGATTGAGTTCATATAATTCTCATATTAAGCTCTCATAAGCTCTAGACAATTACCTAACCCTTAACATGCTCCACAAGTTTTGTTGTCTATTTGGGTTTTGCAGGATTTTGAGGTTTAAGATGAGTGAGACCAAACAAGCAGGCCACAAGAGTGAACGACTATGTCAATATCCAGCTTGGGGGAGGCACCCCACGTGTATCTAGATAAGTATTATTTTTCTTTCTTGGTTTTATTTACTAGTATTCGGAAATAAATAAAATATAATGCATAATCATGAAACTAAACAAAGTTTTTCTTTTGAAGTAATATACAATAGTTTTGTATAATCCAAGTTTTAAATAAAATAAAAAGAAAGTTTGATCCAAGTCTAGGTAATTGACAAACATGATATCAGAAGGTCTGAGCTACTATTTAACTTGTTCCATGTTTTGCTAGAGTTCTGGAGATTTTATCTTTTGAAAATCTAAAAATAAATGAAATCCTGTTTGACATAATACCTAGAGTCTTATAAGATATAAATATTAAAACTGTGGGCACTTGCTTTGTTCAAGCCATTGTTAATTCTTGCAGTTTTGGTTGAGATAATTATCATGCTCTAAAGATCAAGATCTTTTTGTTTTAAAAATATAAAAGATTCACTCTTCCGAAGTATTATTGCGTTAGAGGCATGGGACTATGCAAAAATTTGATTTAAAAGAAAGAGTGAGACGAGAGGTAAAAATGGACAAGTGTCTGAAGTAGAATTAGGGGTACAAAGATACACACTTGAGTGAAAAAAATGGACATGTGTCCGACAGTAGAATTAGGGGTACTTGGTGCCCACTTGAAAAAAAAAGAAAAAAAAGAGAGATACTGAAAAAAAATGATAGCCCATGGTCCCTCTAATAAGCAATATGCCAGTAAGAGATGACAAACTTTTCAAAAAGGTCAAAGGTCTTGATCTAGGAGTATGACATTCCTCTCCCTTACTCCGAGAGTTGACATAGCAAAATGCAAAGTAAGTATGCTAAAACTTTAAAGCTCTACTTATAAATCTTTTGAGAGGAAGACAAATGCCTCAGTTTTATTTTGCAGACTTATAAAAACTCCAGAACAAAGGTAAGACAAAAAGAACTTGAGACATAGTGCTTGACTTGATCATTCTGTTTTTCAATCACTTAAGACCTTAGTGATAACTTAAAAACCCTCTAGTAAGAGGCATAGAAGTAACGCCTGTTTTCTTGTTGATTTTAGCTTTGCTCAGGGACGAGCAAAGGTTAAGCTTGGGGGAGCTTGTTGATGGTCCTTATTGCTCACATTTAACCATCAACTAATCATGGAAAAGGATCCAAATGCAACCAACACCTAGACTTAGGGTTTTATCTGACAGAATTCCATGAGTTTTGGTGTTTGTCTATTTTTGTAGGGGGTTATCAGGAAATACGGAAGAAAGGCCCACACGTCGGGTTTACATAGAGATATTAACGTGTCGCACAATTTTCTACCATCTAGAAGAGTCCAGAAGCCACGGGAGCGAACGGGAGACGTAACGGAGCCGGGCACTGGGCGCCCGCCCTCCCTTACTGGGCGCCCGCCCTCCCCCCTGTACCAATCAGGGCGAAGCTCGGGGATCATGCTCCACCAACCTAATACTTCAAGGAAAACCACATGATCAATGTCGGTTTGATCCGACAGCCCAGATTCACTTGAAGGGACTATAAAACCAGACCGCCTGGCCCCTAGAGATCATACCTCTTCTACAGAATCAAAGTTAGGGTTTCAATTCTTCATCCAAGTAGAGAGGATCCCTCTATTCTTCTAGTTCTACCTCTAGTTCATCTAGATCTAGTTCTAGTTCATCTAGTTCTAGGTCTAGTTCCTCTAGTTCTAGTTCTAGTTAGTTCTAGTTGTAATCTAGAAAATAGGGAGAGAGAAGAGGAGAGCGGAGAAGGAGGAGCCGGATCTGTCGGATCTTCCTCAACATTATACTTTTGCAGCATCTGGTTCGTTCTTCATCGTTCTCTAGGTTCTTCAATTCATAATCCTGAGTTCTTTAATTACTTTTATTTACATTCAAGTTATTTATTGGATTCCCGCTTGCATCAAGTGCTCTAATCTTTGCAACATTAGAGTAGTAATTAATAGATTAGACGTGGTGTTTCGTCTTGCAATTACCTGGAATTGCACCCAATCCTGCGGATTGTTGTGGTAGCCTTAGGGTAGTGACAGCCCTAACGGTCGACGTATTCCACCTCGTTCGGATCGGTGTTTGTAGGACCGTAGTCAGACCTTCCTAGCCCCCTTCTCATCTCTTTCTGTGGTTAGTGCTCTGATGTCCCGATATAGATAATCTTGAAGTAATTCTTGATTCTTAGATCAACTAGAGAACTCTTAGGAAACTTCCTCTCTTTCCACCAAAAAATAATTATATAGTTATCCTTGGGCGATCTTGGATCTTAATTAGTACACTCAAGTTCTCTGTGGAAAATCGATACTCTGGAATACTCCCGGGTGAAAGCTACATCGGTATCCGTGCGCTTGCAGATTTTTCTGTTTGCGTTTAAAATACCCAACAGCCCCCCAGCCGATCGTGAACGGACGTTCTTCCTCTAACCGGTCCATTAGATCGCCGATTATCGTCGTGATAGCGCCGATCGGATCTATCATACCGATCATAATCGTTGCACTCAGGGCAATCCCTGACAGTGGGAAGCTTGATATTTTCCTCCCAACAGTGAATGAAGAACGGGCAATTCCAGTGATCCCTATGCCGATTCCATTCGTGTCGGCGTCTTTCCTCTTCCCGACGATAATCCTCTTGCTGGCGCCGGTACCGATCTTCACGTTGCTGCCAAGTCTCCCGGGGCCTCCTGTGAGTTATCACAATACAAGATCGGGGAGGCCTTCCTGAGTTAGCTCCCTCCTGGACCAAGCCTTTTACTTTGGCATCGGCAGTATTGATCTGATGCTGAGGATCCACCGATGCACTTCTTTCAGCTGCTTCCGACGTCAAGACCTTGGCCTTTCCCTTAGCATCCAACATGTTCGTTGGGAAAGGATGCTGATCAATCTTCATCGGCTTCTGGGTCTTGGAACTGTCAAATTTAATCCTTCCAGATTCTATAGTCGATTGCAGCTGCTATCTGAAAACCTTGCACTCATTAGTGTCGTCAGAAGTTGCATTATGCCACTTACAATATTTCATCCTTTTTAATTTTTCAGCCGATGGGATCACGTGATTAGGTGACAGCTTGATCTGACCTTCCTGGAGTAGAGAGACAAATATCCTATCGGCCTTAGTGGTGTCGAATGCGAACTTTTCTGGTTCCTTGTGCCCAAAAGGGCAAGATATCGGCTTCTTATTTTTCACCCATTCTGCCAATCCGATGTCTGGTTCTTCATAAGAGTCCGAGCTCGTTGCTTCATCAACGAACGACACCTTTTTGTTCCATGCTCTCTTGGGTTCGAAAGGCTTAATATCTTGATCAGAAATTCTCTGCACCAAATGACTTAAGCTTTCAAACTCCTGAGACGCATACTTGTCCCTGATGTGTGGCAACAAACCCTGGAAAGCCAAATCGGCTAGCTGCCGATCATCTAGAACCAGGCTATAGCATTTGTTCTTGACCTCCCGTATCCTCTGCACAAAACTTTTAACCGATTCATCATTGCGTTGCCTCAGCTTGACCAAGTCGATGATCTTCTTCTCATGGACCCTAGAAAAGAAGTACTTGTGGAATTGTTTCTCCAGATCGGCCCAGGTAATCACTGAGTTGGGAGGTAATGATATAAACCAAGTGAAAGCCGATCCGGATAATGATGATGAGAACAATTGAACCCTTAACTCATCCCTGTTACCAGCTTCCCCGCATTGGATGATGAACCTGTTGACGTGCTCCATGGTTGACGTGTCATCCTACCCAGAAAACTTAGTAAAATCTGGTACCTTGTACCGATTTGGAAGCGGGATCAAATCATATGCGGGAGGATACGGTGTCCGATAAGAGTAAGTATTGACTTTGGGTTTTATCCCGAATTGGTCTCTCATTACTTTAGCAATCTTATCGGCCCAATAAGCGTCGGCATCTTGCCGATGAGGCGGTTGTGGATCGGGCGCCTGCTGGTAGGCCTCCACGTGTCGATGCGGCACACGATCTGCATGCAATATTAGGTTAATCATCTGGCCCCCAATCTGTGGACCACCAAGCTGTTGCCCGCCAATCTGTTGTCCAAGATTCATTGGCTGGTTAGGCACTCCCTGATTTTGGAACTCGGGATAGATTTGGCCTTGCTGGAACCCTGTAGCCTGATGATTCTGTTGGGGCGTTTGTGGAAAAACTTGCTGCCCAAGCCATCCATTATTAGCATTCATCGGCATAGGTCCTGCCGATGACTGGTAGTTGGGTATCATCATCGAATTGACATACCCAGGTTGAGTCATAAACCTCTGTTGCATCAGCATTGAGTCTGCCGATGCGTTAGGCATTTGGAACGTTGGAGCTTGAGAATTCCCGGTGTAAGGTCTTGCAGTAGTGGTTGTAGTATATTGGGGACTCTGGTTCATCGGCATATTGGGAGGTGCCGATGCCATAGGAGCCTTGCCTCTCATATCAGTTGCTTAAGATGTGCCGGGTGTCTTGAAATATTCCAGAGGCATACCAAAACCCCACCAGTTAGGAGGAGGAACTGGTCTTGACATTGCCGATGCCAACAGATCTGTGGTGAGCTTGATCTGCTCCGAAGTCGGTGGATTCATCGTCATCGACGTGGATTGTGCATTGGTAATCCCCAACGTACATGGAGGGACGGGAATCTCCTTGCCCGCAGCAGCTGTAGCAGCCGATGGAGCTGTGACCACTGGTGACCCTGGCTGATGATGAGAGGGGCCCACATAATCTGGTGGCAACTGTCCTTCCTTGAAAGTTCCAGCCACGGCGTTGAAAACCGTATTGGACAGCACACCAGCTTGGTTGATCAAAGCACGGTTGATAGCACTATCAACCATCTCTTGAAGTTTACCAGGATTGGCTTCAAAAGTAACCTGCCGAGGTGCCGGCAGTGCATCCTTCTGGATCACCTCGCCGCTCCTATTCATGCTGAAGGACCTCAGGCATTGCTGCTTGTAATCCTCCATGGCTTTAGCAATAGCTTGCTTCTGCTCATCCTTGAGATTGGCTTCCGTCACGGGGATGACGTTCTCCTAATCGAACTCAGAAGTCGACATGTTGATCTTGATCTTGAATCTTGTCCCACTGGGCGTACCAAAAGATGTGTTGATGCAAAAGTTAATCTGCAAACACGAAGGGCTAATACCTGATTTAAACGTTAAGGCGTGCCAGCCGATTTGACCTTACTATCGGCAAAGGTGGTAACTCGAATACTTTGGTCCCAACAACAGCGATGCGCCCGGATGTCACGGCCAAGAGGTATTCACGCGGAACTTGAGAACACGCCGAGCTTAAGTCGACGAATTCCTAAGAACTCGTAGTAAAAAGGAAAAAGTATGATGAAGTCGTCGAAATAGTGTATGCTGGAATATGAGTAAAACTGGTGTTTTATTGATTGATAGATATCTTGATTACAAGGCCATAGGGTCTACATTTATACCCTACTCAAAGAGCCACAACCAGACACGACTAGAATTCGAATTCCAAATTTAAACAGAATCCGTGTACAAAACGATCTAAATAGCTAAGGAAAACGTAAAACCATCCTTTCGTGACAAACCAGAACATCCCTACCAGCCGATCGGCAACTTCTAGGTCCCCCCTCCATATCATCGGCAGACTCCTTTTGTCATAGCCATCGGCACAAGCACATCGTCACCTATGGACTTGGTCACGTTCAACTACCTTTCCATCGGCAACCATTTTCATCGGCAACTCACCCTGTAGATCAAACACCGCCGTCTTATCTTGCCGACCTACACTTTACCAATCATGGACACGTGCCCAAAAACGGTGTCAACACACCGCCTCTCTAGCTAACTGCCTACAAATAACCCCTAGCTCCTAGGTGCTATAAAGAGGTGTTCACCGCACTTGTGAAGTGTTTTATTGAGTATCATTCGCTCTAGTACAAGTTTAGGCTAGTAGTGAGAGTGAGAGTCAAGAAGTGAACATCTAGGAGCTTGGAGAAGTCTTTGGGAGTCTGTGTAAGCTCTTTGTATGCTACTTTTGCTTTCTATATATTTCCTTTAGTACTTGTCTAATTTTAGCATTCACTTAGCTGCATTATAGCATAGTTGTGCGATGAATATTTTGATCAGATCTTGTTTAGTAGTAAACTTCTGATATATGGGATCTTATTACTAGAGTAGTATCACCTAGTGTTAGCGTGGTGCTTAGACTATAGGGTACTTTGGGTTTGTGGGTAGTTCTCTAGATAGATTGTGGTAGGTGACAAGTAGTGACAGCCTTGTGCATCCTCTGTATTCCACCACGGTAGAGCTAGCTGTTAAATCATAGAGTTCATGGTGCTTTGTGCCTAATCAACCTTCGGGTGAGTTTGGGGCAGGTACGTGCGAACTATATTCATTGCTTATCTTGCTAGATAATTGATAGGTAGAATTCCATTTAAGATATATAGTACTTAATTTATCTTCATTACTCTATGACCATTGTTGTGTCTTTTGATTTATTATTTTAGTTGTTATTATTTACATTCCTTTACCCTGTTATAATCGTGCATAGACAATTCACTAGAAATTATATGATCATTTGTCTTAGCCATACTACACCTTCTCTATGGAAATAAATAAATAAATATGATATTTGGAATACTTCCAAGTGAAGTGTTGCATCAATATATTCTGTGCACTTGTAGGATTCCAATAGTCATAAGAAATATCAACAAGCATTTCTGGCACTATTGCCATGGATATATAATCTTGGTAGTGACTCTATGCCTAAAGGGAATCCTTAGATCTTTCTCTGATTCCATAGGCTTTCATGTGAAACTCAATAAAAATTTTTTTGGTGCTCATAAACCTAGAAGATACTCTAGCTAAGCATTTGGCTAATACCTTTGGCTTGCAGGTTGGTTCAATGCCTTTCACCTATTTGAGGTTACCTCTTGGCACGACCAAAACCAGCCTACAGGGTCCTCACCTATTCTCTCCAAAATTGAGAGTAGGTTGGAAGGAATCAGCAAATTCCTGTCTTACCAGGGAAGTATTATTTTGGATAACTCTATATTTTTAGCTCTGCCAACATTTTAGATATGCATGTTGCAATTACCTCCTTAGGCCATCAAGAAAATTGATAGATACAGGAAACATTTTGGAGTGGGGTGATATCAACAGGAAAGGTTCTTGCTTGGCGGCCTTGGAAATAGCATGTAGAACAAAAGAAGAAGGGGGCCTAGAGATCATCAATTTGAAAAATTAGAACTCGGCCTTTGCTCCTCAAGCACTTATGTAATTTTTTACAACCATGCAGATATCGCTTGGGTATCCTTCACTTGGACAAAACTGTATAGAAACATCCATGCTTGTCCTCATGCTAGGAGCATGTTTTGTTATTTTTGGTGGAAGGACATCCCCAAACTCTCTGAACACTTTAGGTCATTAACTCTCTGCACCCCAAACAAAGGAAAATCAGTTATGCTTTAGCATGACAATTCGAGCAATGCACCCTTGAAAAACATTTTCCCCCAATTGTATTCTTTTGCTATCAAGCCAAGAGGGTCAATCAGTAGCTCACTTCTTGGAAGCATAGATAGATTAAAAACTTTGCATGATACCTCCAAGGATGAAGTTGGAGACTTAACTTAGAGGATGAGTGGAAATATGTGTGGCAAATAATCCACTACTCTAAAAAGAAAGCCTTGTCAGTGACAAGGTACCCTAGAAGCTTAACCTCTCTTTCTTTGGCTATGGTCTTCTTGCAACCTTGGAAAGCATAAATTCTTTTTTTTTGGTTACTACTCAGAGATATACTTAACACCAGAAACCTCCTACGGAGAAAGAACAAAGCGTTGGAAAACTATAATTGTGTCTTGGCTGTGAACAACCTGCTTCCACCTTTTCTTCGAGTGTCTCTTTAGCATTTCTTTGTAGGAATGTGAAAGGATCTAAACAATGCCTAGAGGGGGGTGAATAGGCGTATCTAAAAATTCTACACAAAACTCAAAGTCACTTGTCAGCAACTGTCAGAAGTCCCGACAGTTTGGGTCAAAACTTCCGACATTGTCAGAAGTTCCAACGCAAACTGTCAGCAGTTCCGACACCTACGGGAAATGAACTACAAGTGCTTAAATGAACTTTGTGAGAACCACAACTTACAACACCACTCTCTAGTGGTTAGATGAGGATGTTGAGAGCCTTCCTTGACACCAAGAGTCCCCCAAACCGTAGATCGAGACCAAACCCTAAAAGGAGGATGAAGTACAAGCAAATACATGTAATACAAGTAGATCTTAAGAAAAACAACCACAAGAGACACAAGGATTTAACCCGAGGTTTGGTGACCCCACTTAGGAGTTCTTACGTCCTCGTTGTTGAGGTGACCACCAAGGTCGGAGTCTCTTTCACCTCCTTGCCTCCCTCAAAGTAACCACAAAGGTCACTCGAGCTTTCCACTAAGAAAAACCGGGTAATACAAACTTTCCAAGGCTCTTCCACAAGATGGAATCTCTTGGACGATGCCTAGCCGGCTAGGGTTCCAAGAACCCAAGAGTAATAAACTCAAAACCTACCGGCTTGACGAAGAGATCAAGTGCTCAAGCTTCTCAAAGCGTTGCTCTCACTTATCCACTCTCCAAACACTCCAAATCTTAGGTGAATCGAAGTTGGGAGCAAAGAGGAGGAGGAGAGAGGAGTCTTGAATGCTTGGGAGCTGTTTTGTCTGAGGGTTGGTCGCAATGAATGAGTGGGATCACGGTTAGAAGTAGAGAGAGACCTATTTATACTACTGGGAGAAAAGTCTGCTCAGATCTACGTCGGAAGTTCCAACACAAGGTCGGGACTTTCAACACACACAGGAAACACTGTGCAACAAGTACCCTAAGTCAATGCAGAAGGTTCGCGTCAGCACTGCTGACACAGGCCGAGACTGCTGGCGCTCGCGCGGGGAAACAGCCAGCCAAAGTCCTGGCGTCGGGACTTCCGACGCTTGTCAAGACTTCCGACACGTGCGCGCGCAGAACTCAACGTCGGGACTTCCGACGTTCACAGTTTTCGCACAGCACGTCGGGAGTTCCGACCCGCGTCGGGACTTCCGACACTAGAAGACACAGAAGGTAAATCTAAGTGCAAGAGAGGTGTTAGAGTGCCTCTAAGAAGTTTTAGTTGAAAGACTTGAGCACTCTATCTTCCCAAAACCAACAACTTTTGAATCCCTCTTGATAGCACGGCATACCTATCCCCAAGTTAAAAGATAAACAATTAAGCTCTAGATTGATTCCAACGCCTTTCTCACGAATGAAGATTGGGGGATACCATTTCATCTTAAATCAAACCTTTGAATCTTTCATGACAATAATAGCTGTAGCAAATCTCAAATACAACGCATTAGTCCCCAAATTGGATGTCATTAATACACCAAAACCCACATAGGGGGCAAATGCACTTTTAATCTCATCCTTTTTGGTGCTTGATGACAACCAAGTTTAGGCTTACAAATGAAAGTTAAAAAGCTTTTGAAGTCCAAAATTTACAGCGAGCTCCCCCTTGATGTATGCATGAATTTGAATTTCAATGGTGATTGTCATCACTTAAGAAACATACATCAAAGAACAAGCTCCCCCTAAATTTTGCACTCCGCGGGGTGCTACAAGTGTGAACAAGAGTATAACCATGAAAGAGTATGCAATATGACAGTTTATATTCACACAACAAAGTGGAGAGAATAGGATGGCCAATAAACCAAGATAGACCTTAAGTACATGGCCATCACAAAAACAAAATCAACAAGCAAACAAATGAGACAAGGACAAGTAAACAAGTTAGATAGATTAAAGATTAACAACTTGTCCTACAAACCGCCAACTCACACAACATATATAAAGAAGTCCATCACATAGTGCCACCACGAGACATAGATAATCCAAACTAAGAGGTTTTTAAGCCTACCATGACATCTAGCTTATTACATGAAAGATCAAAGCCTAACACTCCCCCTTTGTCAGCAAGTGCCAAAAGGGGTAGGCCGCGCTAGAGAAGAAACAACTACTCAATGTCAAAGTCCTCATCGTCACCGTCATCATCATCGTCGTCGTCATCATCATCATCATCTTGGTCGTCTTCATGGTACTCATCCTCAGGGGCAGCCACACCTTTGCCATGAGGGCGAGAAGTGGCCTCATCTTGATAAGCTTGGCAAGCTTCATCATAAAGAGCAATAGGATCACGGGGAGGCACAAACGGAAGCGGGGGCAAAGAGACAACACCAGTCTGCTGCTCAAGACGATAGAGCCTCTCCTGAATATCATGCTGCCTCTGAGCACTAGCACAACACTGTCCAAACAGATAAGTCATGAGAAACTTGAACTTGCTGGGCTTCTTGCCTTTGCCAGAGGAGGTGAGCGGCTGAGAGCTGGTGGAGCGGGAGACAGCAGGAGGCGAAGGGGCAACACGTCGGGAACGAGCAGAAGAAGGACCACCACGGCAAGGAGGAGGAACTGCACCACGAGCCTTCAAAGCCCTAGCTGCTTGAACCGAGACCCGATTGGCCAATCTCAGGACCTTGTGATTTGAGCCATCAGAAGGAAAGCGAATGCCTGAGACCTGCTGAATGACATGCATGATGTAAGGAGCATATGGAGGGTTCTTGACTGGATCCTCAGAAGCATCATGTATCCTGTTCCAGATGTACCGGCTGACCGAGAACTTCTGGAAATCATCCCCAAAACGAGCTAAGACCTTCTGAGAATCATCTCGAAGAAAAGTGGAGTCTCCTTCCTTGGGGTACAAAATCTGCCTGAGAATGTTGTTGAGCACATAGTAATAGGGCTTCAGATAAACTGTCTGTCCATCAGCAGGAAAACCCTCCAAATACATAAACTGGTACTCAGACATAGCCACATCCTCATAATCAGTAATCTCCACTGCACGGTGATCATGCCCATTGAAACCAAGCAAACGAGCAAAGGTGACAAAATCAACCTTGTAGTGACGACCCTCAGTGGTCCAGTGAATAACATCAGTGTCACTCTCGCTGTCAGTCTCATGAAAGTATGAAGCATAAAACTGCATAATCACCTCATTATTCCAATGCCTGTGAAGTTCCATCAACCCCGAGAGACCCATGTTGCGCAAGTCTTCCACCATCTGTCGAATCTCTTGATCTTTGAAGGTGGAGGAAAGGGAATACTCGATGATGTACTTCATCTGAATGACCGGAGGCTTCCCTTTCTTAAGAGACTTGCGGTAAAGAATGGAATCATAATAGTAGAAATGAAAGTAGTGCCAAAAGCGATACTCAAGACGGAGATCCTTCTCATCTTCAGCATAAAGGTTGTGGCTCCGGAAGGACCTGATGTCGCGGACGTTGTGGCAGAAATCAATCGGACGAGGAGGAGCCCAGCCACCAATGTTGGGAGCGATCTCGGGGCACCGCACGACGGGGGCCGGAGAATCGAAGGGGACAAGTGCGGAAATGGGACACTCCGGCCCGTCATACGGTGAGTGAACTTGAGCGGAAATAGTCCGCCGAGCACGCTCAAGCTCCTCTTCTGCAGGGTCAACCTCGGTGTCACGCTCGGTGGGATCAGGAGCCCGATGCGAGGATGGAGGGGCCGCTGCCACCGGAGCCGACTGGCCCTGCCCAGAAGCATGGGCAGCGGCACGGCGAGAGCCACCAGCACCGGCCTGAGGGAGAACAGCCTTGGTGCGGGGCGCAGCGGAGCGGTCCTGGTTGGTCTTGGAACTCTTCTCAACATGGCGAGAAGGGCTTCCACGAGTCATCGCTGCAAGACAAGATACAGGCAACTAAGGCGACAAGCGAAGGAGCAGAGGACTTCGGGGTCGGAAGTCCCGGCAGGAGCCGGAAGTCCCGACAGTCGGAACTCCCGGCAGTCGTCGGAACCCCCGACGCACGAGATCCCAAAAACTCAAACGAAAACGCACGGGAGGAAGAGATAAGAGAGGGGAAATCACCTGAGGGGAAATAGAGAAACGCGCGACGAAGCACAGATGAGGAACGGAGGAGGAGAAGCCAGCCGCGCACGGGGCACGGCCACGCACGCCGCGCGAGCAGCGAGGACGGCCACGCTCCAGGCAGCACGGGGAGGGGGGGCACCGCGCATGAGGGGCGCACCACGACCGGGTAGCATCGAGGAGCACGGCGGCGACAATCAAGGGCACCGGGAGAGGGGCGGTTCTGGGGAAGGAGGAGGCGCGGGGAGAGAAACTGACTGCGGGGGGGGGGAGAAATGACTACGGTCAAGGGGTTAAGTGGGGTCAAGCTAGAGTCAAAACAGGTCTGCCACACGCGATAGATCTGCGTAGGGACTTCCGGCACACGTCGGGACTTCCGACGCTGGCCGGGACTCCCGACGCCAGCCAGAACTCCCGGCTGAGGGCACAGCCCGCAACCACGTCGGAACTCCTGGCGCACGTCGGGACTTCCGACGCAGGAAGGCCCAAAAACCTGAGATTTTGAACTTTCTGTGCAATGTGGGGCATAAAGATGATAGACACACATGATTTTAAGGATGACTAGCTGACAAACAAGCATCACATAACTATAGTCATCCATGAAACCTATATCAAATTAGATTTTGAAAATGAGCATACAAACTTTTCCCAAAGGTTTTCTCTTACCTAAATCAATCAAATTATGTGCAAGACATCAAGTTAGGTTACGAGAATCAATGATATTTAGCTCACTCCTCAAAGCACAAAATCTTGACTCATCTAGGGGCTTTGTGAAGATATCGGCTAGTTGTTTATCGGTGCTCACATGATGAAGTGCGATATCTCCTTTGGCTTCGTGGTCTCTCAAAAAGTGATGCCGGATGTCTATGTGCTTTGTTCGAGAGTGGTTTATAGGGTTGTTTGCCAACTTAATGGCACTCTCGTTGTCACACAAAAGAGGAATCTTGGTTAGCTCACAACCGAAGTCTTTGAGGGTTTGCTTCATCCAAAGTAGTTGGGCACAGCATGCACCGGCCGCCACATACTCAGCCTCAGCGGTGGACAAAGCAACTGAGTTCTGCTTCTTAGAGGTCCAAGACACCAAAGATCTACCAATAAATTGGCAAGTCCCGATGGTACTCTTTCGACTTACTTTGCAACCGGCATAATCCGAATCGGAATAGCCAAGTAACTCGAAAGTGGAGCCCTTGGGATACCACAAGCCAAGATTAGGAGTGTGCACTAAATACCGAAAGATTCTCTTAACAGCCATTAGATGACATTCTTTTGGACTAGCTTGAAATCTTGCACACATGTACACACTAAGCATAATATCGGGCCTAGATGCACAAAGGTAAAGGAGGGATCCAATCATGGAGCGATATACCTTTTGATCGACGTCCTTTCCTCCTTGATCAAGGTCAAGATGCCCACTTGTTGGCATCGGTGTTTTGATGGGTTTGGCTTTGTCCATGTCGAACTTCTTTAACATATCGTAGGTGTACTTTGTTTGGCTTATGAAGGTGCCATCTTTGAGTTGCTTGATTTGAAATCCAAGAAAGAACTTCAACTCACCCATCATAGACATCTCAAACCTGTTCGTCATAATCCTACTAAATTCCTCACAAAAGTCTTCATTAGTACTACCAAATATTATGTCATCGACATATATTTGGCACACAAAAATATCACTATTGACTTTGCGAGTAAACAAGGTAGCATCGGCCTTTCCTATCTCAAACCCTTGTTTGAGTAGGAAGTCCTTTAAGCAATCATACCAAGTTCTAGGGGCTTGTTTGAGACCATAGAGTGCTTTGTCGAGCTTGTAGACGTGGTTTGGAAACTTGGGATTCTCAAAGCCCAGTGGTTGCTCAACATACACCAACTCAGATAGGGGGCCATTGAGAAATGCACTCTTCACGTCCATTTGATATAGCTTGAAATCATGATGGGCAGCATAGGCTAGTAGAAAACGAATGGATTCTAGCCTTGCCACCGGTGCGTAGGTCTCCCCAAAATCCAGGCCTTCTATTTGAGTGAAACCTTGAGCCACCAATCTTGCCTTGTTCCTTGTCACCACGCCATGCTCATCTTGCTTGTTTCGGAAGACCCATTTGGTTCCAATCACATTTTGGTTGGGCCGTTCCACTAAGGACCGAACTTCATTCCGTGTGAAGTTGTTCAACTCTTCTTGCATGGCCATCATCCAATCTTCATCATCAAGTGCTTCTTCCACCCTACAAGGTTCCAAAGGAGAAACAAACGAGTAATATTCACAAAAACTTGCTAAACGAGAACGTGTCTTTACCCCTCTTCAAATGCTTCCCAAAATATTATCAACGGGATGATCCCGCTGAATTGATTGATGTACTCTAGGATGTGGCACTTTAGTTGATCTTTGAATGGGGCCATCATCTTCTTCATCATCATAGCCATGATCTATTGGAAGGCCAAGACTATGATCTTGTGGATGATTGTCTTCACTTGTGTGGTCAAGGTTAAGATGAGCTTGAGTTTGCACATTGTTGCCACAATCTTCATTGATTCTTGATGCGGAAGCCTCACCATGCTCATTGGATGAGCTATGATGAATGGTAGAATCATGATCAATATGCACTGCACTTTCTTCATCGTCATCTTCAATGGGCTTTATCTCACCAATTGCTAGCTTCTTGATAGCTTCTTGTGCAGCTGCTTCATTACCTACAATCTCAACATTGACTTGCTCCTTTTGAGAGCCGACGGTTTCATCAAAGGTCACGTCTACCGCGATTTCAATCAAACCGGAGGTTTTATTGAAAACACGATATCCATGTTCGTTAGTACCATAACCAAGCATTAAACCTTCATCAACCTTTGGTGCAAACTTTGAGCTTTTGGACTTTTTGTTAAGTATGAAACACTTGGATCCAAAAACTCTAAAGTAGTGCACCTTGGGCTTTTTACCGGTTAGAAGTTCATAGGCGGTCTTTTCTCTTTTCTTGTGAAGATACAAGCGGTTGATAGCATGACACGCTGTGTGGACCGCTTCTGCCCAAAAGTTCACTGGAGTCTTGTATTCATCCAACATTGCTCTTGCGGCTTCTATGAGTGTCCGGTTCTTTCTCTCCCCAACACCATTTTGTTGAGGAGTATACGGAACCGAAAACTCATGCTTGATTCCTTCTTCATCAAGGTAATCTTCGATGTTTGTCTTCTTGAACTCCGTCCCATTGTCACTTCTAACTTTATTGATCTTGACATCAAACTCATTTTGGGCTCTTCTTGCAAACTTCTTGAAAATCCCTTGGACCTCACTTTTATCACGCAAAAAGATAACCCAAGTGTAACGTGAATAATCATCAACAATCACAAAACCATATTTGTTACCACCAATGCTTATGTAAGCCATGGGTCCAAATATGTCCATGTGTAGCAGCTCCAAAGGCCTTTCGGTTGTCACGATGTTCTTTGCGGGATGCTTAGCTCCTACTTGCTTTCCAGCTTGACATGCACTGCAAATCCTGTCTTTCTCAAAAGAAACATTTATTAGTCCAAGGATGTGTTCGCCTTTTTGAAGTTTGGCCAAGTTCCTCATCCCAACATGGGCAAGTCGGCGATGCCATAACCACCCCATGCTAGATTTTGCCATTAGACAAGTCTCGGGCTTTACTCTATTTGATGTGAAATCAACTAGATAGAGTTTCCCTTTTAGGTGACCCGTAAATGCAATAGAGGAATCCTCCCTTCTATAGACTTCCACACCCTTATCCGTAAAGAGACAATTGTAACCCATTTCACAAAGTTGTGAGACAGACAACAAATTGTAACTCAACGAATTTACAGTAAAACATTGGAAATGGAGTTATCATTTGAGATAGCAATTTTACTCAAACCAAGTACTTCTCCTTTTCCATTGTCACCAAATACAATCTTTCCACTTTGTTCACCACTACGTTGGAATGATGTGAACATATCCTTCTCTCCGGTCATATGATTGGTGCATCCACTATCCAACACCCAACTTGTTCCACCAGAGGAGTATTCCTACAAAGACAATTCAAACTTGTGTTTTAGGTACCCAAATAGATTTGGGTCCTAGGGGGTTAGTCACATAAAGTTTTGGCACCCAAACACTCCTCAATATTTCCTTCCTCTTGTGGGCACCAACATACTTTACCACGATCTTGCCATCTTTGCCCCAACAACACATATAATCACTAGCATAGCACCGTGGAAGTGGTGCTTGTGGCTTGGGAGCTTCGTATGGCTTTATCTTGCTTTCCTTGTTGCTTGTAGGTTGAATCAATGGAAGATAAACCTTGTTGTTTGCCTTGCATATAAGCTCATCAAGGGCAACACCCTTGTTGAACTTTACACAAGGCACTCCGTTCACAATGTTTCTTCCATTGGCCTTTCCATCACACCTATTAAAGCCAAGTCCTTCCTTGATGGAAGGGTGCCTAAATGCCTTGTATATAGTCCTTTTAGATTGGTCTTGGCATTTACATGCCTTCTTAATTTCCATCTTCAACCTATTGATTTCCTTGTCCTTTCTCTCTAGCTCAACAAGATTAGTAGCATAAGCATTTACATCAATTTTATAGCATCTTTTACAACCGTTGCTAGTGGAGACATTAGAGTCTTTGGTTGCCTTAGGAGAAGTCGAAGTGCTAGCCCAAAGAGTATTATAGTTGAACTCAAGAATTCGGTATTTTTCCTTAAAGCTTGTGAGGCTTTCTTGAGCTATAGTATTTTCATTTTTAAGGCTAGCTACTTGATCATCAATCGAGGAATGTTCCTTAATCAATTTCCCAATTGAGTCATTGGCTAAAGACAATTCAATGGTTAACTTTTCAACCTTCGTCTTTTCCTTGGCGATAGATGCTTCAAGTGCTAGGTTCTTTTCCTTCTCTTGTACAATTATATCACCTTGCATCTCTAAGCATCTATCCCTCTTCTCTAATTTCTTCATTAGACTTTTTATTTTAGTGAAGGCCTTATGACCAAATTTCTTTATCAAGGATGCCTCATGTTGTTCTACGTTTTCATCATAACTATCATATTCATCACTAGAGCTTTCAGATGATGTAGTTACCTTCTCCCCCTTAGCCATAAGGAAGGTTGGAGGGTAGTAGTCATCGTTGATGAGGTTGGCGAAGAGGCTTGGTGTAGAGTCCAAGTTGGGGAAGAGCTTTAGTGGTGAAGCCTTATTTGGGAGGTTCATGAGTGATGATGAGGATTTGTGGACGGCAATGTTTGTAGCTCCTTTCTTCTTCTTCTTCTTCTTCTTCTTCTCTTCATCACTTGAGTCACTATCATTGGATACCCAATCTTCACCAAGATGAGCTTCACCCTTTTTCTTTCCTTTGTACTTCTTGTCATTATTCTTGTTGTACTTGTTCTTATCTTTCATATTTGGGCACTCAGCTATGAAGTGACAGGTTTGGCCACATCCATAGCAAAACCTCTTCTTCTTTTGATGACCCTTCTTCTTCATAAATTTTCTGAGATTTCTAATGATAAAAGCAACTTCTTGATCAGAATCTTCGTCACCACTTGATGAATCATCCTTCACTTTCTTCTTTTCTTGACATGTCTTGTGGTGTTCATGGCCTTGCTCTACCTTTAGAGCTACACTCTTGTTGTATCCCATTGCACTAGGATTTTGACTATGTGCATTGATTGCATCTTGATCAAGGCACTCATGATGCTTGAGCTTGGCTAGAACTTCTTGAGGTGTCATGCAATCATAGTCGGGCCTTTCCATAATCACTGATGCTAGCATGTTGTTCTTTGCCCTATAGGTTCTCAAGATCTTCCTAGCAACCTTGTTTTCATCCCATTCAGCGCTTCCAATAGATCTTATCCGGTTGACCAAAGACATCATCCTATCAAACATAGCTTGAGTGGATTCACCTTCTAGGAAAACAAATCTTTCCAACTCACCATGAAGTAACTCAATGTTACCCTTTCTCACACTCTTGTCACCTTCAAATGCTGTTTTCAACACTTCCCAAATATCCTTGGCAACTTCTCTTCCATTCACTTTGTTGAATTCATCTGGAGCCAAACTTGAAACTAGGATAGCTACTGCTTGTGCATTTTGACGAAAGGTGTGAGCTTCCTCCGGAGTGATCTCTCTATCTTCAGTGGGAAATGTTACACCAACATCTACCACTTCCCAAAGATTTGCGGCAATGAGGTGCATCTTCATTTTGTAGGCCTAATCGGGATATCTAGTTCCATCAAAGTGAGGAGGTTTCCCTAGGTTGATAGAAGGAGCATGATGTGAAGCCTTGATGAGCTGTGAATAATCAAAGTTCATGTTGGAGTAGACTCCTTTAGGGTGACCTTCTTCTTTACCTCCAACTTCACTTTCATTATCATTGTCTTTGTGTCCACTAGGTCCCTCATCAGATTTCCTACTGCCTATTGCATCTTCAACTTTCTTGCTCAGCTCTTATTTTAACTTAGTCATCTCATCTTGCATTTTCTTCATTTCATCTTGAAAGAGCTTTGATTGAGCGGCCAACAGTTCTTTGGCTCTTTCCTTAGCCAATTCTTGTGTCTTTTCGGTTTCCGACATTGTTTCTTCTCACACAGTAAAGTGCTATAAGAAGACCTTGCTCTGATACCAATTGAAAGGATCTAAACAATGCCTAGAGGGGGGTGAATAGGCGTATCTAAAAATTCTACACAAAACTCAAAGTCACTTGTCAGCAACTGTCGGAAGTCCTGACAGTTTGGGTCAGAACTTCTGACAAAGTTCCAACGCAAACTGTCAGCAGTTCCGACACCTACGGGAAATGAAGTACAAGTGCTTAAATGAACTTTGTGAGACCAACAACTTACAACACTACTATCTAGTGGTTAGATGAGGATGTTGATAGCCTTCCTTGACACCAAGAGTCCCTAAACCGTAGATCGAGACCAAACCCTACAAGGAGGATGAAGTACGTGCAAATACAAGTAATACAAGTAGATCTTAAGAAAAACAACCACAAGAGACACAAGGATTTAACCCGAGGTTCGGCAACCCCACTTAAGAGTTCCTACGTCCTCGTTGTTGAGGTGACCACCAAGGTCGGAGTCTCTTTCACCTCCTTGCCTCCCTCAATGTAACCACAAAGGTCACTCGAGCTTTCCACTAAGAAAAATCGGGTAATACAAACTTTCCAAGGCTCTTCCACAAGATGGAAGCTCTTGGACGACGCCTAGCCGGCTAGGGTTCCAAGAACCCAAGAGTAATAAACTCAAAACCTGCTGGCTTGACGAAGAGATCAAGTGCTCAAGCTTCTCAAAGCGTTGCTCTCACTTATCCACTCTCTAAACACTCCAAATCTTAGGTGAATCGAAGTTGGGAGCAAAGAGGAGGAGGAGAGAGGAGTCTTGAATGCTTGGGAGCTGTTTTGTCTTAGGGTTGGTCACAATGAATGAGTGGGATCACGGTTAGAAGTAGAGAGAGACCTATTTATACTACTGGGAGAAAAGTCTGCTCAGATCTACGTCGGAAGTTCCGACACAAGGTCGGGACTTCCGACACACACAGGAAACACTGTGCAACAAGTACCCTAAGTCAGCGCAGAAGGTTAATGTCGGAACTCCCGACATGCGTCGGGACTTCCAACACGTGCGCGCGCAGAACTGAACGTCGGGACTTCCGACTCATGTCGGGACTTCCGACGTTCACAGTTTTCGTGCAGCACGTCGGGAGTTCCGACCCGCGTCGGGACTTCCGACACCAGAAGACACAGAAGGTAAATCTAAGTGCAAGAGAGGTGTTAGAGTGTCTCTAAGAAGTTTTAGTTGAAAGACTTGAGCACTCTATCTTCCCAAAACCAACAACTTTTGAATCCCTCTTGATAGTACGGCATACCTATCCCCAAGTTAAAAGATAAACAATTAAGCTCTAGATTGATTCCAACGCCTTTCTCACGAATGAAGATTGGGGGATACCATTTCATCTTAAATCAAACCTTTGAATCTTTCATGACAATAATAGCTGTAGCAAATCTCAAATACAACGCATTAGTCCCCAAATTGGATGTCATTAATACACCAAAACCCACATAGGGGGCAAATGCACTTTCAGAATGCCCTCAATATTTATTGGGATAACAATCGTCTACCACCGCTGCACATGGTGATTGAGGCCAGAACTTCCTTAGGTAGCCCTATTTTTAGAGAACTAAATATCACTACTACAAAAACAATTTGTAGCAATGCCTCCTTTTTAGGGTGCCTTTATATTGAGTCACCCCTACAAATGGTTCCCAAATGAGCCGTCCTTATAAATCTAGGGGTTGCTGATATTTTCAGCCGCGCCTACAAATAGCTCTATTTGTAGAGTGGCTCTATATCCCGCCATTCCTACAAATCTGATTTGTAGGGGTACAAATATGTGATGAATACTAAAAATTAAGTACTAAAATTTGAATTCTTTTAAATGATATTGGATGAAGAAGGAACCAAATAAAAATTATAGATCTCAAAAAGTTATAAAACTTTGATATTTGCAACCTTTTCATTTGAAATCATTTAGTGCTTCAAAATACTCTTTGAGATTCAATGTTTAAATTGTTGAAGAACATTATCTTTTTAGTCTTTGGCTAAAATTTGCAATTAGTCTTTCTCCCTCATACCAACTTCAAATTTAATGATTTTTTTGCTAAAATTTTCTAAAACCTTTCTCTATCCATTTATTATGTTCTTACAACTATTATTTGATCCATCTTTTCATGTGACTTTGCTTTTTCAATTCAAAATTTGAATTTCTAAAATTGACAACTTAAAACAATGCTTTAAAGTAGTAAATGGTTTCAGCTGAAAAATCATGAACAACAAAGTTGTAGAAGTCATCAATATCTACAACTTTTATTTTGGTCATTTCTTCATCCGACAAAGTGATAGTGTTGACGGTCCTTAAGTACTAAATTTAACTATCAACCAAACATGGAAAGGATTAATATGCACCAAACATCTAGAATTAGGGTTTTATCTGATAGAATTCCACGAGCTTTGGTGTTTGTCTATTTCTGTAGGGGGTTATCAGAAAATATGAAGAGAAGACCCACATGTCAGGTTAACAACGAGATAATTACGTGCCGCGTAATTTTCCTTAATCTAGAAGAGTCAGAAGCCACGAGAACGAACGAGAGGCCAGACGGGCCTGGGGGCAGGGCGCCCGCCCAACCCCCTTGGGCGCCCGCCCACCTGCAGTAGCCAATCAGGCTCCGTCTCCTAGATCGTGCTCCACTGCCTCGAATCTTCAAGAATAACCGTGCGATTAAGGTCGGTTTGATCCGATGGCCCACATTCACTTGAGGGGGCTATATAAGCAAGGCCTCTCCACCCCAGGGGAGGAGGAGAAATCATTATCAGAGGAAGCCATCAAAGTTAGGGTTTAGGAATTTCTCTCCCACAGAGAATTAGAATTAGCTACTCCCAGTTCCTTCAAGTTCTATAGGATTGATTAGATAGAATTAGAGAAGTAGAGCACTACGCTCTGGATTTCGGATCATCATCAATAAAGATTGGTATTATTTCATATCTTTCTGTACTACTTTATTCTAATTGCATTATGTCTCTTTTTATTATGTTCTTAGTTTGGTCTAGTTCTATATTTGATATAGTTATGATTGATAATGAGTTTATGTATAAGTTTGCAAAGCGCTTAGCTCTTGACGCGTGGGAGTTAAGTGGTAGATCACATGTGGGCGTGGTGCTTAGATGTTATTTACCTGCAAATGTATCCTATTGGCCGGGTCGTGTGGTAGTTCGCGATGGTGACAGCTTCATTGATTCTTATATAGTCCACCCTCCGTTGATAGGACATGCAGAATTTGTGGTACGTTGTAAGTCTTGCTATGTTCTGATTTACTTTAGCAATGTTCCTTATACATGAATGAAGAGTCTTTTATGCTACATATGATCTTGTAGATAACTAGAGTAGATTGTGACTTAGTAGATAGTAGATAACTCAGAATCTATTCTCTAGCTAATCCGACGTCACCGTACATATATGAGGAGTAGTCTATTTTCTAATCACTGTGTTATTTACCCATGAGCTTATATTTCATTATCATTATTATTATGGCTTACCCCATACCAAAGCGAGTGACTGTATGACGAGTTTCTCATTAGTAATCATGTTCTTGCAAGTTTATCTCTAGTCTATGCCTTGATAGATTTTACCCACTTTCACCATTCTCTTAAGCAAAATATAAATAACGATACCCGGAATACTTTCCTGGTGAAATGCTACAATGAAGTATTTTATCTGTGCGCTTGCAGATAGAATAGATTATTTTCTAGAGAGCCTTCATATTCATAAATACCTTAGTACACTCTAGTGCCATGCTGGGGATGACAACCTAGTATTCAAGTGGTGTTAGCAAGTGTCAACAAACATTTCTGGCGCCGTTGCCGGGGAACGGTAAGGAAAGTCAGGAAGTTAGTCAAGGTTACGCACATAAAATATTAGACTAGACTATGGAGAAATAATTGCATAAACAACTACTATAAAAATGAGAAATCATAACAAGGCACCTCTGCTTTGGCAGGTTCACCCTGTTGTTTTTCTATGTTTATATTTTTATACAGGGTATATCAGGATTGACTTTGGTACATTCAACTCTTCATCATCAGAACCAAAGCAATCAAGAATGAAAGAAGAAGCTAGCTACCAATTGCTGAAGCTATGGCATAGAAGACCTTGCAAGAATTCTCTGCTCCAAGTCTTGAGAACATTTGCACTAGTCCAGGACATGAAGTAGAAGAAGGAAATCTTGAACATCCAACCAAGCCAAGCCTCATCAAATTGGTACAAGTTACACAATTCAGTGGGAAGGCACATGAAGATGCTAAGACACACTTGCAGAATTTCTTAGAGATTACAAGCACAATCAAAGTCGACGGAGTCAACCACGATATCATACAGTTTTGTCTCTTTCCATTCTCACTTCAAGGAAGAGCAAAGAAGTGGTTCTACACCAACAATGAAGATATCAATACTTGGACAAACTGCTCAAAGGCTTTTGTAGTAAAGTTCTTCTCCATAGGCAAATTTACCAAATCAGTTGCCTTAAGAAGAAAGATCATCGGCTTTCAACAACAGAAGACAGAAACCCTTCCAGAAGCATGGAAGCGTTTTAAAGGATACATATCAAAATATCCTCTCCATGGATTGCCCAGATGGTTACTTATCCAAACCTTCCACTGTAGATTAACCCAAAAGGCTCGTGAGAGCCTAGATGCAATTGCTGAAGGGTCACTTTTTGAACTTACACTTGGAGAAGCTGAACTACTTTTGGACAAGATAGCAAAAGACCAAAGCTGGTTCCAAGATAAAGTTCAACATCATCACCAAATATAAGAAATACTTGAAAAAGATCAGAGGACCATTGAGGCAGCATACAAACATCTCAATAATCAAGGTATGAAATCAGGTAATTTCAAGCAACCTACATTAATAGAGATATTTCTGCAAGAGCAATATAACTTCAAGAAGAGGGAGATCCACCAGAGAACCCCCAGTGAAGAAGAACCATTGGAGACACCATCTCCAGAGGAAGATAATTCAGAAGATTAAAAGATTTGGAGGTCCAGCTTGGGGGACCTAAAAATCCCAACCCTCGCCGGGAGGTAAATCGGTATTTATCCGCATCATTAAAATTCTTTCATATTTAATTCTTACATTATCCATATTTATTCATAGCATTATTATAATAATGAAAAGCCCCATATAAATAATGGTGTGTGACAACCCATATTTATTAATTATTGTGGAGGCACAAAAATATTTTTCCATGATCATTTTCAATAAGTTTTAATTCTCATAGTTTTACCTGCATTATATTTAATTATATCAACCTTCTAGAAGCATGACCCACACCCCTTGGGTCCCACATGTCATACACCATACCTCATATATATCTCATCACATTATTTGATCCACCAACATATCTCCACTCACCAGATTGTCCAACACCACCCATGAATTATTTTTTGGCGTAAAGACTAAGCAAAGGAGGGAGTAGTGAAGTTGCAGCCAGGGAAGCCACCTAGGTGGGGCGCCCGCCCTGTCCCCCCTTCCTCCTATAAATTGCCACCTCCTGCCTCCATCTCCATCACACAAGCATTCCAGAAAACCCACGCACACTTCAGTTCTCGGTTTCTAGAGGAGGAGCTCTAGTAGTGAAGTGAGAAGGAGAGTAGAGGGGAAAGAGAAGAGTGGAAGTGAGTTTGGTAGCCTTAGAGTAAGAGAGCAAGGTTCATTAGTAAGTAATGATCCCGCTGTCCAAAGCGGAATTAAAAGTTGTTTAGGGGAAAGTGCTGCCAAAATTAAAACTTGTCTCGGACGACTAACCCCTGGACGACTGACATTTCGGACAGTTGGCATTTAGCATTTTCCACTAGTTGTGTTTGTGTCAACTTTTGTCTGCAGGATGTTCAAGAAGGTGAAGAATGTGGGCAAGACCCTCAAGAACATAGGTACGAGGAGTTCATCCCGACACTCCTCGCACCAGTCAGAGATGAGTGTCGACCCGACACCCCCGCAAGCTCCGTCATCTTCACCTAGTCCGCGAGTTAAGGTCCTCCTCAAGACAGGAGACCTTGGACTAAAGACCCACAGGGAGAAGGAAGTTTTCCAATAGCTGAAGAACAAGGATTTCATTCACACCCCCACTCTTGATCCTATCTTGCTACAAGAAACAGGTATGGATACCGAATTTGACTTGATTTTCCAAATGGTGGGATGGACAAACTTTTGGGACATAACTGAGCTGGGTTCCCGTCTTCTCACCCTTGAATTTCTTTGCACTTTGCAATATTATGAGGGGGGAATCGCATTTCAGATGTTCAAATAGGACATTATGTTGTCTTGGAGAGAATTGAGCAACCATCTCGGTTTCTCTTCAAGATGCATCCTGGACGTTGACTTCGACTTGCCCAATTTTGAGAGGCACCAGTTCTGGAGAGAGATATCTAGGGATGAGCTTTATAGTCAAGCCCGAACCAGCGACATGGAACACCCCACTCTTAGGATGTTCCACAAATGGCTCGGGTACAATCTTTTCCATCGCGATGATATTAGAAAAGTAAGAGTAGGAGACTTACAACTTCTTTATGCTGCTGTAAATAAAATACCCATTTCACCTATTACTGTTTTGGTTTCTCATTGGCTTAGTATACCTAGTCTTTAGGGACCTGTCGGTTGTGCTTCACTCATCACTCGTCTAGCCTCTAGTCTTAATTTACTAGAAAACTCGTCATTGGAATTCATTGATGAGTTACGAATTTATCATGGCTACGACACATTTAGGCAAACTAGGATACTGAAAAAAGAGGGGAACGTAATGTATATGTTATACGATAATAAAGGCAAGATTCGGTTACCTAACCCGAACTTTGGCCTCTATGTCGTTAAAAATTATTTGATTGAGATTGCAGTGGCACCGGTAAACCAGCCGAAAGGATGACCACCCATCAAGAACGCACCTGGTATGGAGCTGATCTCGGGCCAGAGGAAGCAGCGCACCTGCATTACCGTGACTACAACCCCCGAGTCCTTCGGGACCCATGGGTTCGACATGCTCAGCCGTAGGAGCCAACACAGGAGACGTGGCCGGAGGGCCAAGATCACCAGTGGGCGAACCCGCCTTTCCTTACAAGCAGGTACTCCACTGATCCATTTGGAGCTTCAGGGTCTAGGCCCTAGCCCCAATTTGATGCAGGAAGGTACTCCGACGCCTCCTATGTGTTCTCCGACGACTACTACCAAGAGGCCGCCGCCTTCTTCAACCGCACCGACAACACCCTTCTCGCCATCCAAGATAGGCAAGCAGAACATGGACGACTCCTGGAACAGCAACAAAAGTGGAACCAGGACCACGCCGCTACAGTACAAGGACTGAGGCAAGACACTACGACGATGAACGACAACATCACCACCATGATGCGATTCTAGAAAATTTAGTAGGACCGACACAGCAACATCCAGCTTGGGGGAGTTCCTCGCCATTTTACCGAGTAAGTTTTTATTTGTTTTTCTTATTTATTTTTCTGTTTTATTATTTCAAAAAAAACTTAGAAAATCCAATAAATAATTTCTTGCTTAATTTATTGCATTCCTTAAAAATGAAAACCACATATAAAGAGTGTGTAGATAAGTGTGCTTTATTTTTCTTGCTAAGTTTAATCTCTAGAAAATGAAAACCAAAAAGATGCATGATGAAAATGATGATTGCTCTATTTGCTTACTTGCAAGTACCTAGCTTTCAAATTAGAATTCTCCCAAGAATTACTAAAACCTGAAATTTAATATCTATGGGAGCATGAGCCTAAAACTAAAGTCTAGGTAAGAGAAAGGTATGATATAAAGTTTGAGCTACTGTTTATGTTGTTCTTACATCACTGAGTTCTAGATATTTATTTTGAAAACTTGCAAATCACATGATGAGTTCCTAGCATGACAAAATTCCTACCACAGCCATACTTGCTATAACATCTTTTGCTACTTATGTTCACATTGAGTTTGATCGAGCTGTGTAGACCCTTAGGAGCTTTTCATGTGGTTAAAATAAGATATTCACTTGCACACTGTCGGTGTTTTTCCCCCGGGGGGTCACACCAACGAGTAAAACTTGTATGCATGCTCCCTTTTCCAGATGGTGATGCAAGAAGGACACAGAGATTTATCCTGGTTCGGGCAAGAAAAGGGCCTACGTCCAGCGGGAGGGTGATGTTTCTATTATCTTGCACCTAAGTGCTTGTACAGGGGTGAATACAAGTTTGTATGGATGGAGGGATGGAGATGAAGTATGGTTGCTCTTCTACGTATGTCTTGTGTCCATGTCCCCCATCCTTTCTTGGGCTTCCCCTTTTATAGTTCCAAAGGGAGACCTAGTTTACATGCGTAGGGGACAGAGTAGGGGTCGATAGGGGCGTGGTGCGCTGACTTGCTCGAGGCTTCCGTATCGGCATGGCCTCGAACTATCTCGTCTCGGTACCTTGATGATGATTACGCGTGCCTCTGAATCCTGCTCCCGTGCGCCGTCCTGGATCGATTCATCCGTGGGCACGCCTGTACGTCGTGGCTACATTCGCGTCGGAGTGGTTGGAGTGCTGTCTTTCGCCGCATGACCCTTCTTAGGGAAGGAACACGTTTGCTCGAGGGTCTGATGCCGTGCAAGGTCTCGCTGACATGAGCGCTGACTTTAGGCGTCTCGAGGGGTGTCGTGACAAGACATCCCGTTTGTCTCGCCGTGCCCTGCCACGCTCTAGTTCGTCCGATGGACAAGCCTGCAAAAAAGGGGCGATTAGACCGATGCTTGCTCCCTATCACGCTTCCCGTGACTGTCGGGTTAGGTGAGAACGCGACAGGCGCATTAAATGCCCTGGTTCCCGTACCCACGCCAGGCGGCGGGCGTCGTCCTTGCGCTCGAGGCTCGTCGATTCGTACGAGCCAGTTTCCGTATTCGACGGTCGCCGTTCGATCGAGCCCCAGTTGATTCGCACGACACTCTTTCTGTGTTCGAGGCTATGGACGTCGTCTTGTCTTGACAATCATACATGCGATCGGGGGGCGTCGAGCCGGGGGCCTCGATTTATGTACGGATGCTCTCGTTATGCCCGTCGGTTAGGATACCCCTTACTGATACCCCCGACAGTAGCCCCTGAGTCTCTATTCGAGCGCTTTGCGCTCGAGTAGAGGCTCTTCTTGTCGGTCGAGTTTCCGTGGGGTCGCGTGAGCGACCCCCGCGGGGGTAGCCCCCGAGCCCTTGGAGGAGTCTTTGACTCCTTCGAGGGTTATGTCACCTTATCTGACAGAAGCGCTCTTGATGTTCGTCATGGAAGAGGAGCTAGAGACTTCGATTGGTTGGTTTCACGTTGGGGTGATAACTTGAATACTTTGGTCCTGACAACAGCGATGCGCCCGGATGTCACGGCCAAGAGGTATTCACACAGAACATGAGAATACGCCGAGCTTAAGTCGACGAACTCCTAAGAACTCATAGTAAAAGGAAAATATGACGAAGTCATCGAAAAAGTAGATGCTGGAATATGAGTAAAAACTTATGTTTGATTGATTGATAGATGATTCATTACAAGGCCCTAGGGTCTACATTTATACCCTGCTCCAAGAGCTACAATCAGACACGACTAGGATTCGAATTCCAAATTAAACAGAGCCTGTATACAAAACGAATCTAGATAACTAAGTAAAATACAAAATTATCTTCCTGTAACCGATCAGGACACCACCACGGGTCAATCGGCAACTCCTACAGAGCCATCGGCAACCTCCCTGCTATCGCCATCGGCAAACATTGATACTAGTCATCGGTTAGGAATGCGCTATCACTCCCGGACTTAGCCATATCCAACCGCCCCTTCATCGGCAACTTTCTCATCGGCAACGCTTCCACTGTCTAGTTACCGTTGCTCCGCCTGCCGATCTTGTACTCTACCGGTTTCTGTGCACGTGTCCAAAAAAACGGTGTCAACACATGCCCCCCAGTTTTGGAGTATGAAATCCTTAATGCTCTGAAATTCTCTGCATTAATGACGCCTTTCTATAGTTAATCTCCCCAATTTGGCAACTGATCATTAAATCCGAACAACCTTGGCCCGATTCTTTCGCACACTCCTAGAATTTCTCAACCTCCCAAACCAGATAGCGGACATTCCTACTTTTATTCGCCCATCGGCAATATTACCGTTGGAGGAGGCTACCGATAGACCGACCAGGAAATCCCGCATAGTGAAATATCTCCAGATCATGACCGCTTCCTGTCAAATCGCCTGCACAATGCATTGATTACCGTGCGAACAGTTACCATATCTACCTGAGTATCCTCGGATTTCACGGATACGGCGATGAGATAAGTCATATTTGCCCTTGCCCATTTTGTCCTATAAATAGTTCCTTCTCGGGTACTCTTTCTCTATCGCATCATTCTACAGCCCCAACTCTGCTTTTCTGGCGGCGACACTACTCGAGAGCCCCAAGAACTCCAATGAAGGCCTTTCTCCACCGACCCCAAAGTCTTCGATCATCTTTCCTGCGAGGAAATGGCCATCAACTTTGCTGTTCCTGAGGTCAGTTCATCACCCCATCTCTCCCGTATTTTCATCGTACTTTTGTTCATTCGCAGTTCATCTTACTGAATACCCTTTTTTTTCTCTTTTGTTCTTCTTTTACCCCAAAAACCTCTAGGATCTATCCAATAGAATCGTCATCCCTACCGATCAACCACACCTTCAGTGTCTCGGTCCGTTAGGGAACCCAGATCCTACCGATCTGATCAACGCAGAAACAAACAGAATCCCCTTCAGAGCCGAGAACTTCTCTCTAGATCTGTGGAAAGACGCCTTCCGTTCCTGGCCCAGTCCTACCAAGGGATGGAAGGATTGGTTTTTGAGAGTCAGCCATTCAAATGAGGTTCAGTGGGGTGAGCGAAAACTAGACCAATGCATCAGGTTGTCACTTGCCGATATGCATAGGAATGAGTCACTGCTGATTGCCGCATCATATTTCTGGTCAGACACACTCAATGCCTTTGTTTTTTGCCATGGCCCTGCTTCTCCCACTCTTGCCGATGTACTTATGCTCACCGGCTTAGATGTATCCACTGCCGATAGTAGTCACATATTTGACACCACACCTAGTGCTAAGGTGGAAACCCGCTCTATCGGCGGCTGGTCTGGATACATTCAGAAGTACCGTAGAACGGGGCCTGTTAACATAAAGGAACAAACCACCTTTCTGAACATGTGGTTGGACAAATTTGTGTTCTGCGGTCGATCGGCAGGACCAACCTCTGTCTACCTATCGGCAGCAGAGAGATTAGCTAATGGTGGCCGATTTCCCCTCGGCCGATACCTGCTTGGCTCTACCTATCATCTTCTCCACCAAGTAGCCAGAAAACTCCTGCTCGGTCAACCCATCGGTAACTTAGGGGGTCCCTGGTGGTTCATTAATATGTGGCTCAGCCTCCATATGCACAAGCGCCTCGAGTTCGACCTCTTTGCACAACGTTTCCCTAGGGATATAGCCAAGGATCATGAACTGGGTGAAGAAGAATCAACAACTTGTCCTCCTCTGAACTTTGGTGAGGTTGCCATAGTCTTACCTAGCACAGGGGTAATGCAGATCAGGTTAGCCGATTCTTTCAGACTCTATACGAGGGTCTGACCAGAGAACAACGAGTATGGATGCCTTATGAAGACCCAGACACCAGATTCCCTTTGGTCTTCCATCCCTTCAACGATGCTCTCAATAAGGATCATAATGTGATGATGGCACTTATCACCCCAAGGGCCATACCAGTAAACTTTTTCGGCAGTGGGAAAGCCTCCAACCAGACCTATGAATTCTACAACCCATCGGCACTAGCTCGTCAACTGGCTTTTGGTCAGCTACCGATTGCACTTTGTTATGCCGATGTGATAAAACCCAGGGAAACCATCACTAGTCTTCTTGAATGGACCAGGATAGCTCAACTGCCACCAAATGCCGTCATAGATGCCGATTTATCAGATTGGATCCCGGCCCTCTTCATTACTCAGGCAAACAAACAATGGTGGGAAGAATGGAAAGAGCATATGTTCTGCAGATCGGCTCTTATGTACCGTCGCATGATTGACCCTCAATCCAAGGTCCCTGACAATACTGTAAGTATTCTTAAACCGATGTTTCAATTTCTTCACTGTCCTTTTCAATCGGTAATCCCCTTCCTTCATCTCATGCAGGTTGATGATACACCACCATCGGTCAGCAGGAGTGGTAAGCCGATTGCGCTTCTTCCATTGGGCCCAATCTCTACGATCGGCAACAATGCTCCCACCTTGGCTGCTATAATGCATCGGGGGGTACGTCTCAAGAAAGTCACCACCAAGCGAACGAAAGCATCTCCATCGGTAGCTGCTTCCACTTTAGCACAGGCTTTCAAGGTAAATTTTCAAACTCTTTCATCCATACCGATTCCATTCTTACATTTGTTACACTTGTACTCACAAATTTTTATTGTTGTACCAGCACACCGGTGCATCGGCAAGGACTAGAAGCATAAGTGCCGATGCCCCCCAGTCCAGTTAACCGAAGAGAAAAGGTGCCAAGAGTACTAGATCACAAGCAAAGCGCCAAAGAATAGCAACGCCTTCTCCTCCCCCAGTATCTCCAATCCCAATGGAGTCTTCTCCCTCTTCTCTAGAAGCTCAGACATAGCAGATACCTTCTCCTCAGCCACAAGAAGAACCTCGCACAGAAGAACCCCAGCCAGAGGAACCTCAGCCAGAAGGCACATCGGCTGACGTGCATGAGCAAACTGCCGATCCAGCAAGTTCAATTATAGCATCGGTAGTTTCCTCCATCCAAATAAGTACTGCTCCTCCTCAAGGTAACATATTCTCTAGGAAATCATTGCTGATGAACTTACTTTCCTCGTCTTGTAACTATTTTTGTTAATCTTCCAGCTGACATAGTCTCATCGGCAATTCCAGCCAATCAGCCCGTGGTTCCATCAGCATCATCTAGTCAGAGGCGAGAGATGGCCCTGAAGCAAGTAAGTTACCTAATCTCTATCTGCATCGTTTATCAATGCTTGATCATAGAGTAACTTATTTTATCTTCCTTTTCAGGAACAGGATTCTCCTGACAGCCTATTCTCCTTTGCCATCGACATCTCTGAGGATGAAGGCGAGGAGGCAAGCTCTTCTAAAGCAGTCGGAATTACATCGACAGAGATCAGGGCAAAGTTAGAAGAATTATCAGCCCTCCTTCATCAAGACACAGCCCAACTGGTTGATGACTCCGACCCGGCCAACACCTTGTTCAAGACCCTCAGAGGCCAAATTCCTGCTGATGCCGAAGAAATCCTTTTCCAAGCTGCACATCTAGAGAGCCGTCAGCTGCAATACCAAAAGGCTACCCAGCGTCTTGCCGATAGAGTTGCTCAGGCTCAGCTTTCTGAGGAGATGATAAAAGTGAAGCTCCTTGCCGATGAGAAACACAAGAACATCGGCATCTTGAAGTCCTCAGGAGATGCGCTGAAGCATAAGATCTCTGATCTGTCGGCAAAAAGAGAAGCCCTGTTGGCAGAACTCGAGCAAGTAGAAGAAGCTTTGTCCCAAGCTCAACAAGAGGAAAGCCAACTGCCTGAGACGATCAAACTTCTTGAACAGGAGCGAAATGTTCATGGCCGCAAAGTGTTGCAGATGAAGAAGAAGCTGAAGCCAGTGGAGGGTTCTGCCGACGATGACGTGAAAGAGATAGAAGAAGCCAACCAGATCCGTCTGCGTGCCATATCGACGATCCAGGCGCTGTTGAACATATGAACTCTTCATTGGTGGTGTTCTTTGCTTCTTCATTCTAACCATTTTGGTCTAGCTGATAGGACTGTTATCGGCACCCGTTTAAAACATTAAGTTCGGTTCCAGACACAGTTTGATCTAGCCGATAGAAATATTATCGGCATTTAAACTTCTACGCATCGACCTAGATGCTTGGGTAATATTTTTCAGATATTTACCATTTAATGCCCTAGGAAATTCAACTCCTTCGAGAGTTTCTAAGATATAAGCGTTTCCAGGAGCCGACCGATTTACTCGATAGGGACCTTCCCAATTAGGAGACCACTTCCCGAACTTGGAACTTTTAGTCCCGATCGGTAAAATTAGTTTCCATACTAAATCTCCATCGGCAAACTCCTTAGGTTTTACCCTCTTATCATACCATCTGGCAACTCTCTTCTTATTCTCTTCTATACTTATCAAAGCCTTTAACCGATGCTCCGCTAGATCATCCAACTCGTCTGTCATCAAAGTAGCATAATCATCGGCAGCCAATTGGTTTTGAAAAGATAGTCGCCTAGATCCAGTCTTAATCACCCAAGGTAGCATTGCATCGTGCCCATACACCAATTGATAAGGTGAAACTTTGGTCGATCCATGACAAGCCATCCGATATGACCATAAAGCTTCATTTAACAACGTATGCCACCTTCTAGGGTTTTCTTCAATCTTTCGTTTAATAAGATTGATAATTCCTTTGTTAGATGCCTCGGCCTGCCCATTAGCTTGAGCATAATAAGGAGAAGAATTCAACACTTTAATTCCCATATCGATTGCAAACTCGTCAAACTCCCACGATGTGAACATAGTACCCTGATCGGTAGTAATCATCTGAGGAATACCAAATCGGTAAATAATATGCTCCTTCACAAAATCAATCATATTGGCTGATGTAACCTTCTTCAAAGGAATTGCTTCAACTAAGATGAATTTGTGTCCTTTACTAGAAGGCGGATAAATCTGACAAGTTAGATCAATAGCCCATCCCCGGAACGGCCAAGGCTTAATAATGGGATTCATGGCCGATGCGGGTGCTCTTTGAACATTGCCAAACTTCTGACACCCTTGACATCCCTTGAAATATTTAAAGCAATCTTCAAGTATGGTTGGCCAATAATACCCATTCCTCCTAATCATCCACTTCATCTTGAATGCCGACTGATGTGCTCCACATACTCCTTCATGGATTTCTCCCATCAAACTTTTAGCTTCATCTTCACCCAAGCATTTGAGAAGAATTCCATCAATTGTTTGATAATACAATTCATCTCCGAGGAGCACATACTTGGTGGCTTGAAACCGAACACGTCTCTCGACTTTCCTGGATGGATCCTTCAAATAATTAACAATTTCTTTTCTCCAATCACCGGCACCAACTGCCGATATTGTATTCAACATGGGCTGGTATCCCGAGGCATGCTGAGCCAACCGATTGGCCTCCTCATTATGCAACCGAGGAACATGCTCTAATCGGAAATCCTTGAATTCCTTTAATAATTGCATACTCCTTTCGTAATAAGTTATCAGGACTTCACTTCGGCATTCATAACTCCCAGCTAATTGATTTATAACCAGCATGGAATCCCCGAAGATCTCGACAGCATCAGCATGAACTTCTTTTAACAACTCCAACCCTTTGATTAGAGCTTGATACTCAGCTTGATTATTCGTTGACGTGGCAGCAATCGGCAAGGAGAATTCATACTTCCTTGCCCGAGGGGAAATTAGCACTATGTCGATTCCTGCCCCCCGATCACACGTGGATCCATCAAAGAAGAGTGTCCAAGATACGATTTCTAAAGTTTCCACTGTACCGCAATGTTGAGTCACAAAATCGGCCATAACTTGTCCTTTAACCGCTTTAGCCGATTTGTAACGCAGATCGAATTCCGACAGTGCCAAAATCCACTTACCGATTCTACCACTCATGATCGACATAGATAGCATGTATCGGACCACATCATTTTTGCAAACAACAGTGCATTCGGCCGATAGCAAATAATGTCTTAACTTAATACATGAGAAATACAAACATAAGTATAATACATGAGAAATACAAACATAAGTATAGTTTCTCAATGGCCGAATACCTGGTCTCAGTATCAATCAACCTTCTGCTTAAGTAATAAATTACACGCTCCTTCCCTTCAAACTCTTGAATTAAAGCTGAACCGATGACCATCCCATCGGTAGACAAATACAATCTGAAGGGCTTTCCTCGCTGAGGTGGAATCAGAACCGGAGGATTCACCAAACAATTCTTGATTTCATCTAGGGCCAACTGTTGCTCTTTTCCCCATACGAATTCTTGATCGGCTTTTAATTTGAGTAAAGGACTGAAAGCACAGATTTTACCAGACAATTAGATATAAACCTTCTGATAAAATTCACCCTGCCGATCAAGGACTGGAGCTCAGTTTTGTTGGTAGGAGCAACTATTTTGTTGATAGCATCAATGGATCTTCTGCTAATCTCAATCCCTCTTTGATGTACCATGAAACCAAGAAACTGTCCTGCCGATACACCAAATGCACACTTATTAGGATTCATCTTCAAACCATGTTTTCTTGTGCATTCCAACACTTTTCGCAAATCGGCAAGATGTTTCGTGAAATCCCCAGATTTAACCACCACATCATCAATATAAATCTCCACCAGCTTGCCAATGAACTCGTGAAATATAAAATTCATGGCCCTTTGATAAGTAGCACCAACATTTTTCAAGCCAAAGGTCATGACTATCCACTCAAACAGCCCAACATGACCAGGACATCTAAATGCAGTTTTTGGGATATCTTCTTTAGCCATGAATATTTGGTTGTATCCTGCATTGCCATCCATAAAGCTAATGACCCGATGCCCAGCCGCAGCATCAACTAGCATATCGGCAACCGGCATCGGGTAACCATCCATCGGCGTAGCTTTATTAAGATTCCTGAAATCAATGCAAACCCGAACCTTCCCATTTTTCTTGTAAACTGGAACAACATTGGAAATCCACTCGGCATACCGACATTGCCGAATAAATTTAGCTTCAATAAGTTTGGTTATTTCGGCCTTAAATCAGGAAGAATATTAGGATTACATCGGCGAGCTGGCTGTTGATGCGGCCGAAATCCAGACTTGATGGGTAACCGATGTTCAACAATTAATCGGTCTAAACCAGGCATCTCAGTACAATCCCAAGCAAAGCAATCTTTATATTCCTTTAACAGATCGGTTAACTGCTGCTTACACTCAGAACTCAACTTAGCACTAATAAAAGTAGGTCTAGGTTTATCACCACTACCTATATCTACTTCTACCAAATCATCGGCCGATGTGAATCCTTGGCCTAATTTTCCATCATCGGCGAACCTATCCATTAAAACTCCTCATCAGAACCGACTGCTTGGATCGGTGGAATTTCATAATCGGCGACTTTGAGGAAATCCTTCTCCCAAATTTCTCCCGAGATGCACCTAGTCCTTTCATAAGTATCTGCCTCTGCTGATGCAATAACATAGGAAGAATCTCCCGGGACAATCTCAATCTTGTCACCTACCCATTGTACCAAGCATTGGTGCATTGTAGATGGGATGCAACAATTGGCATGAATCCAATCTCTAAATAGCAGCAAATTATAGGCACCTTTTCCGCTGATCACGAAGAAAGTTGTCGGCAAGGTTTTGCTGCCGATGGTCAATTCGACGCATATTGCTCCTTTGACTGGAGACACGTTCCCTTCAAAGTCTTTGAGCATCATATCGGTCTTGGTTAAATCTTGATCTCCTTTTCCAAGCTTTCGATAGACTGTATACGGCATGATGTTGATAGCAGCTCCTCCATCAATCAATATCTTGGTCATGTGCTGACCATCTACTCTCCCTTTGACAAACAGAGCTTTAAGATGCTGCCTTTCATTGTCGGCAGGCTTTTCGAAGATGGCTGTCATCGGATCCAGAGCCAATTGAGCTATCTGGTCGGAAAACTCCAACTCTTCATCATCACTAGAGGGCGCAAGGAATTCCATCGGCAACATAAATACCATGTTAACACCTGCTGATGGCCCTTTTCCCTTAGGGTCTGATTGTTGCTGATCCCCAGACTGGCCAGAATTCTCACCCTTGCTTAGCTCTTCTCGTCTCTCGCGTTGCAGTCTCCTCTTCTGTGTCTTGGTCAATCCCTCTGGACACCATGGGGGAAGTGGTGACTGCCTTGCCGATGGACAACGATGTTCCCTCGACTCCATCCGATGAGTATTAGCATCCCTGCAAAATATGAACTCATTGGGAACTCGTGCATTAGCCATCTCCTCCAGTTCTTCCTGATCCCTGGGAAAATATCCAACATGATCACCAAGCCTATCGTGTACACTGAGTTTGCCCCCCAGCCGATCATGAACCGACGCTCTCCCCCTAATCGGCCCATTAAATCGCCGATTGTTATCATGATGGCGCCGATTAGATCTGCCATGCCGATTAAAACCATTGCACTCAGGGCAATCTTCAACAGTAGGTAATTTAATGTTCTGCTCCCAGCAATAGACAAAGAATGGGCAGTTCCAGTGATCCTTGTGTCGATTCCAGTCCCATCGGCGTCTTTCTTCTTCCCGATGATAATCTTCTTGCTGGCGCCGATACCGATCTTCACGTTGCTGCCAAGTCTCCCGAGGCCTTCTATGAGTTATCACAATACCGGATCGGGGAGGCCTTCCCGAATTGGATCCCTCCTGGATCAAACATCAACCGATGCATTTCTTTCAGCTGCTTCTGACGTCAGCACCTTAGTTTTCCCCTTAGCGTCCAACATGTTTGTCGGAAAAGGGTGTTGATCAATCTTCATCGGCTTCTAAGCTTTAGAACTATCAAACTTGATTCTCCTAGATTCAATAGCCGATTGCAGCTGTTGCCTGAAAACTTTGCACTCGTTGGTGCTGTGAGAAGTTGCATTGTGCCACTTGCAATATTTCATCTTCTTTAATTCTTCAGCCGATGGAATCACATGATTGAGTGACAGCTTGATCTGACCTTCTTGAAGTAGAAAGTCGAATATCCTGTCGGCCTTGGTGATGTCAAACGCAAACTTCTCTGGCTCCTTATGCCCAAAAGGACAAGACATTGGTTTCTTATTTTTCACCCATTCTGCCAAGCCGATGACTCGTTCCTCATCAGAATCCGAGCTTGCTGCTTCATCAACGAATGATACCTTTTTATTCCATGCTCTCTTGGGTTCAAAAGGTCTAATATCTTGATCAGAAATTCTCTGTACCAAGTGACTTAAGCTTTCAAACTCCTGAGAAGCATACTTGTCCCTGATGTGCGGCAACAAACCCTGGAAAGCCAAATCGGCTAGCTGCCGATCGTCCAAAACCAGACCATAACATTTGTTCTTGACCTCTCGTATCCTCTGCACAAAACTCTCAACCGATTCATCATTGCGTTGCTTCAATTTGACCAAATCGGTGATCTTCTCATGGACTCTAGAAAAAAAGTATTTGTGGAACTGCTTCTCCAGATCGGCCCAAGTAATCATTGAGTTGGGAGGTAATGATATAAACCAAGCGAAAGCCGATCCAGATAATGATGACGAGAACAGGCGAACCCTTAACTCGTCCCTGTTAGCAGCTTCTCCACATTGGATGATGAACCTGTTGACATGCTCCATGGTTGATGTGTCATCCTGTCCAGAAAACTTAGTGAAATCTGGCACCTTGTACCGATTTGGAAGTGGGATTAAATCATATGCAGGAGGATACGGTATACGATAAGAATAAGTGTTGACTTTAGGTTTTATCCCAAATTGGTCTCTCATTACTTCAGCAATCTTATCGGCCCAATAAGCATCGGCATCCTGCCGATGGGGTGGTTGCGGATCCGGCACCTGCTGATATACTTCCACGTGTCTATGCGGTGCGTGATCTGCATGGAACATTGGGTTAGTCATTTGGCCACCAATCTGCTGACCACCAAACTGCTGACCACCAAGGTTCATTGGCTGGTTGGCCAATCCTTGATTCTAGAACCTAGGGTAAATCTGGCCTTGTTGAAACCTTGTAGCCTGATGATTCTGTTGGGGCATTTGTGGAAAGACTTGCTGCCCAGTCCATCCACCATTAGCATTCATCGGCATAGACCCTGCCGATGTCTGGTAATTGGGCATCATCATAGAATTGACATACCCTGACTGAGCCATAAACCTCTGTTGCGTCGGCATTGAATCTGTCGATGCATTAGGCATCTGGAACGTTGGAGCTTGAGAATTCCCAGTGTAAGGCCTTGCAGTAGTAGTTGTAGTATATTGGGGACTCTGATTCATCGGCAAATTTGGGGCTGCTGATGTCATAGGAACCTTGCCCCTCAAATCAACCGTCTGAGACGTGCCAGGTGACTTCAATGTCAGCTCTGGGGGCATACCATAACCCCACCAGTTAGGAGGAGGAACCGATCCAGACATCGCCGATGCCAATAGATCTGTAGCAAGCTTGATCTGCCCATCTGAAGTCGATGGATTGGTCGTCATCGGCGTAGATTGCGCGTTAGTGACTCCTAACGTGCTTGGAGGGACAGTAGTTTCTGTGCCCGCAGCGGCTGTAGCAGCCGATGGAGTTGTAACCACCGGTGATCCCGGCTGATGATAGACAGGGCCCACATAATTTGGTGGCAATTGTCCTTCTTTGAAAGTTCTAGCCACGGCGTTGAAAACTGTATTGGACAGCACACCACCTTAATTGATCAAGGCACGGTTAATAGCACTATCAACCATGTCTTGGAGTTTACCAGGATTGGCTTCGAAAGTAACCTGCCGAGGTGCTGGCAGTGCCTCCTTCTGGATCACCTCGCCACTCCTGTTGATACTAAAAGACTTCAAACATTGCTGCTTGTAGTCCTCCATGGCTTTTGCAATGGCTTGCTTCTGCTCATCCTTGAGATTGGCTTCCGTCACGGGGATGACATTCTCCAAGTCGAACTCGGTATTCACCATGCTAATCTTGATCTTGATTTAGTCCCACTGGGCATGCCAAAAGATGTGTTGATGCAAAAATGGATCTGCAAACACAAAGGGCTAATACCCGATTCAAACGTTAAGGCGTGCTAGCCGATTTGACCTTACTATCGGCAAAGGTGATAACTTGAATACTTTGGTCCTGACAACAGCGATGCGCCCGGATGTCACGGCCAAGAGGTATTCACACGGAACTTGAGAATACACCGAGCTTAAGTCGACAAACTCCTAAGAACTTGTAGTAAAAGGAAAATATGACAAAGTCGTCGAAAAAGTAGATGCTGGAATATGAGTAAAAACTTATGATTGATTGATTGATAGATGATTCATTACAAGGCCCTAGGGTCTACATTTATACCCAGCTCCAAGAGCTACAATCAGACACGACTAGGATTCGAATTCCAAATTAAATAGAGCCCATATACAAAACAAATCTAGATAACTAAGTGAAATACAAAATTATCTTCCCGTAACCGATCAGGACACCACCACGGGTCAATCGGCAACTCCTGCAGAGCCATCGGCAACCTCCCTGCTATCGCCATCGGCAAACATTGATACTAGTCATCGGTTAGGAATGCGCTATCACTCCCGGACTTAGCCATATCCAACCGCACCTTCATCGGCAACTTTCCTCATCGGCAACGCTTGCATAGTCTAGTTACCGTTGCTCCGCCTGCCAATCTTGTACTCTACCGGTTTCTGTGCACGTGTCCAAAAAAACGGTGTCAATAACGTCACCTACCCCAGATTGACCTCCTATAGGGTAATCCAAGTGAGAACCTGTGCCCCGTTCGAGGGGGTCAGCTGTAGCCCGGAGGCGTTCTCATAAAGCGGGGTCGACGTGGTTGGGGTTACTGATCTCGTTCGATAGAGTCCAGCGGCTCAATGCCTCCCTTCGTGGGGATTCCTCTTGACCGTTTCGTCCTCGCCTTGGACATCCTCAGCGAGTTCTCGAGGCGGGCCTCGCTTTTCGACCACTCGCTGGGCATCCCTGACTCTGGTACTCGAGATCGGCTGTCGAATCTGTTCGGTGGGTCAGCCTGCGACCTCTCGAGATTTTCATCGTAACGAATGCGTACCTTAGCTTACACGGGAAGGAAAAGGTCGCCGCGGTTCGCCTTTTTGCCCGTTGGGTGCGCCTTTTCAGGTGGGAGCCATTGCGGCACTGTACTGTCGTGGAATCCGTAGCGCCCTGTCTATGAGGGAAACAAAGACCGTTAGGCGGCGCATTTACTAAGGAAGTTACTGCATCTCCTGGATCTATCCGTTGGTGGTTTGCCGTCTATAAATATCCTTGGGTCTCCCTGCCGTTGTTCCTTCCGCTTTCCGCTCTTGTTCTTGCCTCTGCCTCCTTGCCATCTCACGCTGTTGACGGTCCTTAAGTACCAAATATAATCATCAAATAAATAAAGAAAAGGGTCCAAATGCAACCAACACCCAGACTTAGGGTTTTATCTGACAGAATTCCACGAGTTTTGGTGTTTGTCTATTTTTGCAGGGGGTTATCAGGAAATACGGAAGAAAGGCCCACATGTCAGGATTACATAGAGATATCAACGCACCGCGCAATTTTCTACCATCTAGAAGACTCCAGAAGCCATGGGAAGAAAGCAGAGGCCAAAATGGGCCAGGCCCAGGGCGCCCGCCCTGTCCTGGACTCCGTTCGGGACTCTCTTCGCGCACGACGTTCCACCGACCTAATAGATCAAAGATAATGTAGTACCACCTCGCCTACCGACTCAAAAACGCATAGAGGAGGAGGACTATATAAGGAGACCCCCCTGGCCCCTGGAGAAGACAAGAAATTATCATAGAGATTGAGGGGTGCCCTCGAAGGAAAACCTCTTCTCTAAATAATATTTCTTTTTAGGCTTAGCAACCAATGTAAGGTAGAAATAGATCTTCTAGTTTCTACTAGATTGAGAGAGATAGAGTGGAGGTGTGGATTGGAGGAAGGCCGGCTTGTCGGTGTCTACTCCGAGTTGTACCTACGGGATCGAGTCTCCTAACCCGAGGCTTGCTTCTAAGATTCTTCAGTAATTCGACTTCTAATTCTAGTAAGTTCTTGTTTTATTGTTCTTTGGTTTATGAGTTTACTTTAATCCGCTTCCGGTTGAGTATTAGAGTAATCACTTGCTAGCGTAAACGTGGTGTTTAGGCTAGGGTACTCATAGATATCCCCTGACTAGCTGGACCATGGTAGTAGCGAGGAACGTGACATTTCCGAGTTACCTTTGTATCCCATATCTTGTTAGCAGGACGGGTAGGGTTTATAGGTGCGGGTTGAACATCCTTTGTGTTGTCTAGATTCCGTGAGCCTCCCCAATAGAACAGTAGATCATCCTTACCAAGGTTAGAACGAGACTACGGTTGCAGTCTTCTCTATATATCACTCACATCGAGAAACATTCTTTGTAGCCTAAAGAAGTAGTAGCAATAGATTTGGTTAGTCAGATGCACCCTTTCTCCCAGTGGTAAAAATATAAATACGATACTCTGGAAAACCTCCCGGGTGAAATGCTCACCGATATCCGTGCGCTTGCGAATCATTTCCTAATTGCGTTACCAAATATCAACAAGCATTTCTGGCGCCGTTGCCGGGGAGAAACACGGTTTGCTGAGATAACTTTGAGTCTTGCTATTATCTTGTATTATACTTTTATACTTTTATTCTTTTATCTTTTTATTTTTATGGATAACTTAAATTCCATACCTATTATTGAATTCTTTGCACCTTCGGAGACCAGCCATAGACCATGGGAGTCAACACGTCCTGCCCCTAATTATGATCTGTGTCCGGAGTTGAGTGCAATAGGTCAAAACCAACCCTTTTCTATAGCCGAGGTCCTATCTTTTAATCAAGAAGATAATGCACTTTTAGCTACACCTAGGGAATCTGTTAATCTTTCTATAAATTCTGGTTTAGACCTAGCCCTACAAGACCATGTTTTTCCTAGATATTTTCACATTGGTCTTAGTCATATAACCTTTGGTAGAGTCTTTCTTTCTTTATCTATTAGTAAAGGAAGGTATGTCTTCATTTGTGGACATCCTTCTTGCACTAGTCTTCATAAAAACATCCTAGAGATAGAGAAGGAATCATCTCCGAGACGAGGAAAGGAAGTTTCAATAGCCAATTTTCCAATATTTTAATCCTATAATTCGGCTATCCAACCCATCCTTGAGCTTAATAATTTCTACTATGCTTTTTCTCTTGAACCTCCCGATAATCCTATGAATCTCTCTAGACATCCCATGCATAAGGAGGATCGAGAAGAGCAACATCAATGGCTAGAGGGCATTAAAAATCTATGTGCTATCACCATTGAATGGATAGATAAAACAAACTTGAGAGACAATCCTAGAGGAATTTTAAGCATTCATGAAGAATCATCCTTGGAGTTTGAGAATGAGAGAAACAACAGTGAGCATGGAAGTTATTTCATAAATACCTCACCCAGTCCTTGCTCATATAAAACATCTCTCCAATCAATTTGTCTCTCCATCCTTACCACATTTGAGATCTCCAACCCCTTCTTCCTTTCTATTTATAAAAACTATAAAAGGGTGGTTGTCAATTCATATGTCTATAATAAATATTGCAGATCTCATTGAGTTGATCTTGATATAGGTAGGTGTTGGAGGGGAAACCACTTCACCGACATAAATTGATGGTTTCCCAAAGACAAGCTTAGCGTCCTTAAACAAGCACTTATCAGATCGTAATATGAACTTTTAATTATTTGCAACATTGCCTTGTGTATTGAGCATATAAAGATAATTGTAGAAATATTCCTTCGGGTATTCTTGCCACTAACCTTTCCAGGATTGGAATGACAAGCACAAGGTATGTCCAACCAACCATCACACAACATTGAATTAAATTCATCCAAACTTGAATTTCACAAAAATTCAAGCTTGGGGAAATACCTTGCATAAAAACATCATTTGCCATGTTGCTATGTTAGTTGTCCTTACCTTTGAGACATGCTCAATTTGTTAAATACTAATTACACTACTTCATCTCCACTTAAGTAGATCTCTATAAATGCTCTCATGCTACCTTTATTTGCTTTAGTATATGTCTAGGTTTGGAATAGTTTCATTTATCTCTTAATTAAGCATGGTGCTTAGTTTAGGAATGATGATCTTACTTCCAAGGGATTTTAAATTAAGCATGGTGGTTAGGTTAAAATGCCCTTCTAAATCAAATTGGACATGGTGTCTAGGTTGATTTTTGAGTCGATAGTATGCTATAGTAGATATGGGATATTTTGTTGGACTAACCTCTACAGGAAAACTTTCAATATCAACCTGGGAAGTCCTGAGATAAACTCACATTGGAGATGAAGAAAGTGACACATGAAGTTTAACAATTTGCACAAGAAAGACGTAGCTCAAAATAGATGATTCATGGAGGGTGCCACAAACACGATGCACAACTGCTAAGAAAGGAAAGCTTCCACAAGGTGATACTGTACCGTCACTCTTCAAGTAAGGTAACATTTTAAGGTACTTGACTATCACTTTTATAAGCTTCTCCTTGGTTCTGGCGTTCACATAAAATAAAGGGACAAACATGTATGATTTGTAACTCCAAATTAACCAACTCAATTAATTCAACATGTTTAGTCCTTTAATCTTTGTTCTTAGTACTACCTACGTGATCCCACACTCCTAATCATATAAGCTAAAATGCTATACATTCAATCTTTGGAAGATATAAACAAAACATAAATATAGATAGATTATCTTTCCATTAGGTTGAGCCATGTGATCTGACAAATGCTACACTCATGATCCATCAACTTTGTCTTGCTCACTATGCTTAAGGTTAGAGAAGAACAAATACACTTTTGGTTCTGTTGGTGTTTTCCACCAACAGGGCCCTATGAGCAGGAACACTTCGAGCATAATATGAAGGAGTTTTACAACTCCCAGACTCTACCAAGTGAAGGACTTGGATCTATGAGCACAAACACACTGAGTAGGATATTGCCAACACCGCACTTCGAACTGCTGGACAAACAAAGAACATAGGTGACACCGTATCAAGAGGTGCAGATGTCAAGGTCCACACCTAATCAAATGATGCACCTAAAGGATGAAGACGGTGATAAGTCCTGTCCAGAAGACATAAAACATTGGATCCTTGTCGGAGGAGGTCAAGATCGTCGACTCAAGTCGCCTTTCTTGATCAAGAAGGACAACCCTGGTGTTCCAAGCATCGAGTGCACAATCAACAGATACTCTTTTTAGAAGATACTCTACGATACCGGATCTGACGACAACATAATGGCCGCAGTCACTTATCAGCTCCGGCATGGAACCATGCTCCTACAACCAAGATACATTCAGCTCCAGACGATTTTCTGGTCATTGACATGGGAAAAGACGAGTATGATCCACCCACCATCCTTGAAAGACCATTCCTCAACACTATCAAAGTTATCATCTACATTGGAACCGGAGAAGTCCACATGCACTTTCCCTCTGAGAAGGTACGCTGCTATTTTACTGACCCTAACTATTTAGTTGAAGACTCTAAGCAGGTCAGGACAAGAAGACGACAACGCAACCGCAACCAGAGGAGGCAAATCATCAAGGACGGATGGGTAGACTACGAAGCAGAAGTGATAAGGTCTGAAGACATAGAGCTTGAACAAAACTGTCCTGAGGAGACTGTAGCACCGAGACAGGTGTGGAGAGAGAAGATAGTTATACACGAAGAAGAGGCGCCGCCGGAATCACCGACTACGCCACCTAGCGAATCCCAAGACGACTGAGAAAACGGAGAGTCCCGTTCGGAGGACTTAAAAATACCGAACGCCTTGCCAAGAGGTAAACTTGGTAGTTATCCTTTTCCTTTCAATAATTTGCTTAGTTAATCAGGTTCATGCTATCTTGAAAAGAAAATAAAAATGTTAAAAAACAAAACATAGTAAACCCCATGTGAGTATGCTCATGGCATAAAACCCATAAGTACATTCACTGTGGTGGCATAAAAATAAAATAAATAAGTTTTCATCTTACAATAAAAATATAAAAATAATAAGTGCATGATCCTGCTAAATAAGTAACATTTATTGAGGAGGCTCAACATGATAAAGGCTAGATATTTATGCTAACACTTAACCAGTTCCACAAAGCTTTGCTGTCTATCTGAGCTCTACAGAATTTAAGAATCAAGAAGACTAGCAGACGGAGGACATCCCAATCGCTATCAAGGTGCTGCCAACTTTCAAATACACCTCCACCACCAGCTAGCTACATCAGAAGAAATTACGTCAAAATCCAGCTTTGGGGAGAGCACCCCCATTTATCCAGCTAAGTGTTTCTACTCGCGTTTATACTTTACTCAAATAATAAAAGATGCATAATCATGAAGACCCAAATAAAGATTTTGTACTTATATATATATATATATATATATATATCTTTGTTTAGTTTGCTGAATAAATAAATAAATAAAGTTTGCTATGAACCCTCATGATAAGCTCTCACATGGAAATGATGAATAGTTGCTCTGCCATGATTAGTTCTTAAAATTAAAATCTCTCTCAAGTTTAGGCATGACTGTTATGAAGTAAGATTTGCTCTAAACCTGAACTTGTGGGAAGAGTACTTGATCTAAAATCTAAGTTGTTAACGGATATGATATGGGAAGGTTGAGCTGCTGTTTATATGTTCCTAGAGATGCTAGAATTCTGGAGAATTTTATCTTTGAAAAAAAATTTAATATCACATGATGAGTTCCTGTATGATGAGAGTTTAAAATCCTACCACAACCATATATACATGCTTATTAGACTTTGAGCCACACATTTACTTTTTGCTGCTTATGAGCATTGAGTGTGGTCAAGTTGTGTAGACCCTTAGGAGCTTGTCATGTGGTTAAAATCAAGATTCACTTGCACGTTCACTCATACATGCTACTTCTACTCTAGAGGTACCATCCACATATATCCACTCATTTCCATCTCCAGATTCACCCAAAAACATTCTACTCCTAATCCAGGAAAGAATGGCCAAAAATATTTTTGTTTTTCCCTGTAGAATAAATGCTCGAGTTATTTTGGATACTACCACTTGCTACATTATTTCAGGAGATGAGTGCTCTAGTAAAAAAAAGAAAAAAAAAGAGAAAAATACGAGGAAATAAAAAGGGGCATGTGCCCGGAACCTCGAAAGAAAATAAAAAGTGAGACGAGAGGTAAAAATGGACAAGTGTCCGACACTAGAATTAGGGGTACAAGTTACCCACCTGAGAGGAAAGAAAAAGAAAATATAGAGCATCTCATTCTCCCCAAAAAGCTTCAAGTGCAAGAAAGGTATGTATCCCCTCAAAAGAGCAAAAGTAGAATTAGACTTTCACCATTATTATCACCATCATCACCATACACCATTCATTCGCCACACATGCACATCTTGATTTGACTTATTGACTTGTTTCTCTAGATCCATGGTTTGACTATGCAATAAATGTCTTGTAAGTATGTATTAGCTGTCTCCCACCTATGAGCTCCAGATATCAAAACCTTATTAGAGTAGGGTGAGAGAGAAGGTAATATCACTATGCATTATACCAAAAATACCACATACTTTGAGAGAAGGCATATACCATTACTGCCCTGGTAAGGATCCAGAAATACCACAAAAGAGAGATTTGAGAGAGTCATATAAGGAATCTCTGAGTTTTATTTGAAAATCTGCAAAAACTCCAGAGCTATAGCTGATCAAGAATAAGAGACATGGCGCTTGACTTGACCGTTCTATCTTTTAACTACTCAAGACACAAGTGACGGTTACAAGCCCCATGGTGAAAGGCATGAAACCACTGTAGAAACTCTTGAGTTCATCCTTGCTCAGGGACGAGCAAGAGGTAAGCTTGGGGGAGTTTGTTGACGGTCCTTAAGTACCAAATATAATCATCAAATAAATAAAGAAAAGGATCCAAATGCAACCAACACCCAGACTTAGGGTTTTATCTGACAGAATTCCACGAGTTTTGGTGTTTGTCTATTTCTGCAGGGGGTTATCAGGAAATACGAAAGAAAGGCCCACATGTTAGGATTACATAGAGATATCAACGCACCATGCAATTTTCTACCATCTAGAAGACTCCAGAAGCCGCGGAAAGAAAGCAGAGGCCGAAAGGGGCCAGGCCCAGGGCGCCCGCCCTCTTTCCCTGGGCGCCCGCCCTGTCCTGGACTCCGTTCGGAACTCTCTTCGGACACGACGTTCCACCGACCTAATAGATCAAAGATAATGTAGTACCACCTCGCCTACCGACTCAAAAACGCATAGAGGAGGAGGACTATATAAGGAGACCCCCCTGGCCCATCGAGAAGACAAGAAATTATCATAGAGATTGAGGGGTGCCCTCGAAGGAAAACCTCTTCTCTAAATAATATTTCTTTCTAGGCTTAGCAACCAATGTAAGGTAGAAATAGATCTTCTAGTTTCTACTAGATTGAGAGAGATAGAGTGGAGGTGTGGATCGGAGGAAGGCCGGCCTATCTGTGTCTACTCCGAGTTGTACCTACGGGATCAAGTCTCCTAACCCGAGGCTTGCTTCTAAGATTCTTCAGTAATTCGACTTCTAATTCTAGTAAGTTCTTGTTTTATTGTTCTTTGGTTTATAAGTTTACTTTAATCCTCTTCCGGTTGAGTATTAGAGTAATCACTTGCTAGCGTAAACGTGGTGTTTAGGCAAGGGTACTCATAGATATCCCCTGACTAGCTGGACCGTGGTAGTAGCAAGGAACGTGACATTTCTGAGTTACCTTTGTATCCCATATCTTGTTAGCAGGACGGGTAGGGTTTATAGGTGCGGGTCGAACATCCTTTGTGTTGTCTAGATTCCGTGAGCCTCCCCAATAGAACAGTAGATCATCCTTACCAAGGTTAGAACGAGACTACGGTTGCAGTCTTCTCTATATATCACTCACATCGAGAAACATTCTTTGTAGCCTAAAGGGGTAGTAGCAATAGATTTGGTTAGTCAGATGCTCCCTTTCTCCCAGTGGTAAAAATATAAATACGATACTCTGGAAAACCTCCCGGGTGAAATGCTCACCGATATCCATGCGCTTGCGGATCATTTCCTGATTGCGTTACCAAATATCAACACACGCGCGCGCACCCTCGAGTAGTAGCAGAGTCGTTCTCCTTCCTCCTCAGGATGCCAGTGAGACTCATCGCCGCTGACGACTGGCGCCCGTCGTCGATGACGGAGCGCCGGCTGTTGGAGCTCGAGAGGGAGGGGCTCTTGCGCCCCCGTGTTTCCTCGTCGCGGCCGGAGTGGATTGCGCCGTCGGCGGATCACCGGGAACCAAGACCGCCCAAGGGCTACGTGGTCTCTTTCGCCAAGTTCCATTGCCACGGCCTGGGCTCCCCTCCAAGCCATTTTATGCGGGCGCTCTGCCACCATTACGGTGTGGAGCTCCAGCATTTTTCGCCGAACGCCATCACCGCCATGGCAGTTTTCGCAGCGGTGTCCGAGGGCAACCTGGGGATGATGCCGCACTGGGATCTGTGGCTCCACCTGTACCGAGGCGAGCTCTTCATTTCCCCCAATGGAACCACAGGGGTGAGGAAGCTGGTGCGTGTGGGCTGCCTCAATCTGGTGTTGAAGACTGGCAAGGCGGAGGAGCCTCTGGAGTACATCCCGGTGGGAATGATGTCGAACCACGCCGGTTGGGACTCCCTGTGGTTTTATCTTCGAAACGAAGACGGCCTCCTTCCCACCTACACCAGATGCTTGATCTCGGAGCGTCTGGACCACTGGAAGTACGGCGTCGTCCAGGCCCACCAGTCACGGCTGGGCCCCATCGTCGACGCCCTGAAGAAACTGTGCGAGGGAGGCCTGACAGCCACACTCGTCCTCTCAGCTGTCCATCATCGACGGGTTCTCCCGTTGATGTCTCGACCGTGGAGGATGGACGAGATGGGTCCCGGCGTTTTGTCCCGGGATCTCGAGGCATGCCGGATGTCCAACGAGGCTCTTGCGGACGACGAGGTTGCAGCCAGAGTCAGGGCGGCCGTCGCAGGCGACTTTCAGCCCGAGCATGTCAACGGCTTCCCTATGAGGCCTGATCAGGGGTCGATTGACCTGGTGAGGCCTTTTCCCCGCTTATTTGATTTTTATGTCTCTTTCCGGGACTTATTTTCGTTTTTCACAGGGCTCGATCGACGCCCGGTCCTCGAAACCTCCAGTAAAAGAGGACGACGCCGATCGTGATAAGAGGCGCGAGTCCGTGGAGAAACAGAAGTCCGCAAAGGACTTAGAGAAGAAAAAGGATAAGAAGAAGAACCTCGAGCGACAAGCGCTCGAGAAATGCCGCGCGAAGTCGAGGCAGAGGGGAGAATCTGTGGAGGAATCTCCTGATGAGGACGATGGCAACGACAGGGACGACGATAGCGACGACTCTGAGGGGATGGCGGCTCGCCTCGACAAAATCCTCGAGGGCCCGCCACAGGCCGACGTCGACGTGCCATGGACGGGAGCCCCTGAGAGGATGTCAAGCGAGTCCCGTGATGGTCAACAGAGGGAACCCTCTCGACACCGCTCTCGCGCCAACACTCCCCCTATGCCTGTGCAGGGACGGGCCGTCTCCCGCCCGCAACCTCCTCCCGCGTCTGGGGCGGGCCATCGAGTTAAGACCATGGCGACGGGGCCATTGACTCGTGGTCGTGCCGTCGTGACAGCCTGGAGCTAGGGGGAGATAGGTCGCGGGAGTTCTAGCTCTGGCGCCCGCTAGACGGGAGACGTCGTGCCTAAGCCTGCGCCCGCCCACGAGAGGCCTGGGGTTTCGACGCGGGGAAGCTCGAAGCCAGCTGGTCGGGGTACTGGCAGGCGGGTCGCTCTTCCTGTGGGGTAAGATCTTAATGTCGTGATTCTAGTCTTCTGATGTCTTTGTGTTTTCTCGTTTTATGGCTTCTCTTACGTTATTCCCATTTTCTCAGGTTCAAGCGGCCGCTCGAACAGGCCCAACCTTCGATGGCCAAGAAGCTCAAGGTGGGGGCGGCTCCCAAAGACTCAGGTGAGTGGTTGATTCTCCTTTCAGCGGTGTTGGAGTTGTGCGATCCTTTCATCAAGCTCCTTAGCGACGGACGTGTTGTTTTTAAATGCACATAGGTTCGTCCGATCCTCGACCATCGGCGGGCATCGAGGGCACCCCGCCCCGTCCATCGGTGGGAGAGACTGCCCCACCGACACCTAGGTGGGTCGAGGTGTCTCGCGCTCAAGAGCAGGAGGGAGCCCCCGAGCTTCCCCAGTCTGGGGGCATGGAGGATCCCATTACCGTTAGCGACGGGTCTGGTGGTGACCGACCCCCGATGGATGTCTGCACCGCAGGCGAGGAGGTCGAGGCTCCCCCTGTCATGGAGCAGACGCCTTGGCCCATCGGGCTCCACTTCGTCGAGGAGAGGAGGAAGAAAGAAGAGGAAGAGCGCGAGCGGGGGTCGCATCAACAGCTGCAGGAGGTGCTGCAACAGCTGCAGCAGGGAGAATCACTCGAGGATGAGTTGGAGCAATGTCGGCAGCAGGAGCTGCTAGAACTCCAACGACAGCAACAGCAGCGGAGCCAACAGTTGGAAGAGCAGCTCGAACTGCCACCGCATGGCCCGCCCTAGTCTGGATCGTCACCGCCGCAAGGGCCCGAGGACGAAGAGGAGTTGCCAGTTTACGGCCCTCCAACCCCTGCGTGGCTCCGCCCAGGGGCACCTGCCTCCATCCCGGCCGAGCCAGGGCGAGCGGACGGTGTGGTGGCGCTTGCCTGTGCCATGCGCACCCCCGTGGACTCCCAGTCAGAGATCAAGGGCATGATTTTTGGCATCGAGGGGATCGCCCCCGGTTCCTACGAGACCGGCGGCCATGGGTGGACCTCAGTACCGTTGGGGAGGACGAGGCTGGGACGTCGGGCGGTGGTGATACCGGATGTTGAATAAAGTACCAAATATAATCATCAAATAAATAAAGAAAAGGATCCAAATGCATCCAACACCCAGACTTAGGGTTTTATCTGATAGAATTCCACGAGTTTTGGTGTTTGTCTATTTCTGCAGGGGGTTATCAGGAAATATGGAAGAAAGGCCCACACGTCGGGTTTACATAGAGATATTAACGTGCCGCGTAATTTTCTGTCATCTAGTAGACTCTAGAAGCCATGGGAACGAACAGGAAGGCGAACGGGCCAAGAGGCAGGGCGCCCGCCCTCCTTCCTTGGGCGCCCGCCCTGACCTGGATTCGATTCAGAACTCTCTTCGCGGACCAAGCTCCACCGACCTAAAGGATCAAGGATAACCGTCCAATCAATGTCTGTTTGATCCAACGGCTTACGTTCACTTGAGGGGACTATAAAACCAGACCCCATGGCCCCTGGAGGAGACAAGTTCATCATAGAGTTGAGAGGAGACCTCAAAGGAATACCTCTCCTCTAAATAAAATTTCTTTTAGGCTTAGCATCCAATGTGAGTAGAATTAGATCTTCTAGTTTCTACTAGATTGAGAGATATAGAGTGGAGGTGTAGATCGGAGGAAGCCCGGCCTGTCGGTGTCTACTCCGAGGATGTACCTGCGGGATCAAGTCTTCTCACCCGAGGCTTGCTCCTAGGATTCTTCAGTAATTCGACTTCTAATTCTAGTAAGTTCTTGTTTTATTGTTCTTTGGTTTATGAGTTTACTTTAATCTCTTCCGGTTGAGTATTAGAGTAATCACATGTTAGCGTAAACATGGTGTTTGAGCTAGGGTACTCATAGATATCCCCTGACTAGTTGGACCGTGGTAGTAGCGAGGAACGTGGCATTTCTGAGTTACCTTTGCAGCCCACATCTTGTTAGCAGGACGGGTAGGGTTTATAGGTGCAGGTCGAACATCCTTTGTGGTGTCTAGATTCCGTAAGCTTCCCCAATAGAATAGTAGATCATCCTTACCAAGGTTAGAACGAGACTACGGTTGCAGTCTTCTCTATACATCACTCACATCGAGAAACATTCTTTGTAGCCTAAAGGGGTAGTAGCAATAGATTTGGTTAGTCAGATGCACGCTTTCTCCCAGTGGTAAAAATATAAATACGATACTCTAGATAACCTCCCGGGTGAAATGCTCACCGATATCCATGCGCTTGCGGATCATTTCCTGATGGCCTTACCAAATATCAACACCGGCGAGACCGGAACTTGGAGGACAGTAGATGACGATGGGCGATTCCCCTCCCTCGTTGACCTATTTTTACATTATGGGGGGTCGCTCGAGACTGTCCAAGAGCTCATCCGGGGCGTCAAGGCGCATACGGAGGAGGCGATGGAGAACTGGGGCCCCGGTCGGATCCGCATTCGAGCTTCCACCGATCCATCAGAGCCTAATATCTTTATGGATGATCGGAAGGAGGCCGAAAAGTGGGAACATCTCGAGGAGCTTTGCCTCTGGTTGAAGCACGTGGTGGGGCTCCTATCCGACATCGTCAACAACGGACTTGGCCAAGCCTATTTTGTAAGTATCTCTGGGCCCTAGCTGTTTGGGAATTTGGTCTTGTATTCTTACTATTTACCTACCGGTTCGTAGGATCTGAAAGAGACCTCCTACTTGAAGTCGAGTTTTATCCACGCGACGAGGGGCAGCTGGGAGCAGCTCCCTCTTCTCAAGGACCAACTCCTGGAGTCGCAGGAGAAGCTCCTCAAGGCTTACAAAGAGCTTCTAGCGCTCGAGGAGGAAAAGAAGAAGAGGGAGGCCGCCCTGGCCGAGGCTTGGGAAGCCTCGAGGAAGGCGGTAGAAGAGGCCATGCAGCTGAGGGAGCGGACCATGACGGTTGAGGAGGCCACGTCCAAGGCCCGAGAAGAGGCCGTATTTTATAAGAGCACAGCCGCCGATCTTGACAAGGAGAAGGGCCTCATCAAGGCTGAACTTGCCTCTGTCCGAGAGGCCTACCGAGAGATGAAGGTGGAGTGCGTGAAGGGTGAGATTGCTCGGAGCGCCGCAGAGGAGGCCAAGAAGAAAGCCCTCGAGGCGGAGCGGGCTCGATCTCGCAGCCTCTCTGACGACGTCAGTCGTCTCAAGAGAGCGTTGTTGGAGAAAGAGGGAGCTATCGCGTAGGCGGGCAAGGCAATCGAGGACCTGCGGGTCGCCAACACTGACCTGGCCCGCTCTCACAGGGAGATCGAGAGGGCCAACACTGATTTGGTTGGCGAGAATACAACTCTAGGGGAGAGGATTCGCGGTGAGTTCCTTTTCACTTTCATGCTTCTTTTCGCAAGGTATTTCTTGGTGTTGTATAATTTCCCCATATCGG